>NW_027468674.1:26403864-26428864 GCF_046254945.1 Alosa pseudoharengus | reverse complement strand
AAATGTGAAAAACAAGACAAAACGTTTAGCGTTAGCACGAGTATCTGTCTCACCATTCAAAGTGCTGTCCACCCTTTGCAGGACGTTGGGTCTTTGACCTGTCCTTGGGATCAAGTCTGGTTCCCTCTCTGGCACCAGCCTGGAACAAAACACACAGATAACATCAAAAAAGTAAACAGCTGTTGACTAATTCTTCACTTAATTTTAATTTATTTTAGGGGATAAGGACATGTTTTGCAGACAGTATTGCATTGATCTTCAGACGTGCAGCCAGAAGAGGGGAGTCTTTTCCACCCTTGGCAAACACACACCCTACTAACCTAAATAGATAAATGCATTTTTTCTGTCTCCTGTCTCCATGGCTGGGCTATGTCCAGTGAACGTCATGCGAGGACACTGCTAGATAGCATTGACCTAGTAACAAACATGACCTCTTCCCCACATGTCCAGTGCACCCCCCTGCCTTTCCCCTGACCTGACCCCTTACCTCTGTGCATGTCGGGGCGGGACGGGTGGGGCCACTGGGCCAGGGGCCGGCACCACCTCGGGAACGAGCGCCGGGGCATCCAAGGTCTGGGAGGCGCACAGCATGTGGGTCACGCTGCTGTGGATGGGCGATGACCCCCGCAGCCTCCCGGTGACCCTCCCTCTCCTGTCCACCTCGCCCTCCAGGTGACGTCCGTCCGGCTCCGCGTCCGACACCGGGCCGGGCTGCGGGTCGGCTGCGCTGACGCTGAGGCAGCTGGCCGTCCCGTGCTGGGAGACGGCCGAGCTGTACATGGAGCCGGCGAGCGGCCGCGAGGTGTCGAAGCAGTCGGGCAGGATCACCGTGTAGTCCTCGGACGAGACCGACGACACCTGGCTGCTGACCTCGTCCCAGTCGCCCGTCCCGGCCTCGGCCTCAGGCTCTTCCTCTGCCCGCTCTGGCTCCACACACATGTCCCTCGGCGGTTTCTCCTCCTCCTCATCCTCATCCTCATCCTCCCGCTCCGTCTCGCTGGGGTCAGTGTACAGGTTTTCCTCCGAAGCAACAAACCTCTCTGAGTGGACAACAGGGACAGGGTCAATGTCAAAGTTTCTGGGCCTGAACAATTCTCAGTGACAACTGGTCAAATATCAGACAGGGCAAAACATCAACGCTAAATATCTAATATAATACTTCAATTTAGAGGTAATACTGTATGGTAATACTGGCTGAATACTGTATATGGAGATATTACATTTACGATTTCCTATATCAAGGATGCTTCATATCAAACTGCTGTATGATTTCTTTACATACCATCTGATAGATACACAACTTACCTAAGATGACTTGCTCATCTAGCACAGTCAGTTGGGGGTGGGGAGGTGGGATCTCAATTGACTTGGTGATTGGCCCCTGTGTTCTGTCACTCATCAGCAGCAGTGGTCTCTCAAGACAGGAAACTGGATTTGAAAGAGACAGAGATCAGAGTCAGTTCCCAAAAACATAACAGACACATCCTCAGTCAGGTCAGAAGTCAGCATGGAGTCTTGACTACTACAGGATGTTGAGGTCAAAAATGTACACAATGTGTATCACAATGTACCATCACACAAATGTACTATCAGTTGCAATGCAAGTGTCCATACAGCCTGGGTTTACTCTAAACGTAAAAAGTAAAAACAAATAATGTTTCTAAACATTAAAGTAAAAACAAAGACATAAAATATCTATCCTTGCACAAATATATTTTATGAATGACTGTGAATACTGTTAAAATGAGAGCAAAGTGGAGGTTACAGCGCTTCAAAACAAGAATAATCCAATAAATAATGAATACCCTCCTCCTCCTCCCCCCACCCCCGTGGGCAGATACAGAGCTCTTACCGACAGGCTTAGTGTTTCCCTGCCGTGCCCTGCGCCGAGGCCTGTGGTCCGGCTCCTCCAGGGTGAGGGAGCGGATGACGGTCTCACACACAAACTGGGTCCCACTAATGTCCTCGTCTGCCTCGTCGTGCCCATGAGGGTCCAAGTGGTCTGGAGGCGGCACCACTTGCATGACAAGACCAGACCAACAAGAGTCCTTCAATGTACTGACCATGTAATTACCTAAAGACAAAAGATTTGATATGAAAATACTACAAACATCAAAGCTGATAAAAATGTGTATAGTCATGTTTAATAGTTACTAACTAACTATAGTGTCTAAGGTAACCACAAAGGAGGCAGAAAAAATAAGGCTTACGTTGCAAGAGCATCACCTACTGGCTAAAAGATATACATGACACAAAATTTTCACTTTGAACAAGTCAAACTTAGAGCTCAGCCTACATACTCTCTATTGTAACTTTAACTACAATTTTCTTCTCTGAAGATGTTTTATTGGTCAGATGTCTTCCTTACCTGTGTGTTTCTTATCACCAGTGGGCCTAGGTTTGTCTTTGGTCAGCTCAACTCCAGGTTTGTCCAGCAGGTGTCCTCGGTGAGGGAGGGGAGACATGCAGGGGGTCATGTCTGCCATGCAACAGAAAAACAGACTCAGTGAGTCTCCCCCAAAACAGACACAAACCTAAGCTGCTGTCTAACAGTCATGTCACTGTGTGGTCTTACCAACAGGAGTGTTGGCTGGGACTTTGTCCAACTCTTGCACAATGTTTATGTCCAGCAACTCAAAGGACAGCAAATCCTGACACAATGGAAAACATTTATAGAGAGTTGGTCAGTCCTTCAGAGAGTCCACAAGGTCACAGTATATTTAGACTGTGTATATACACGTGCTGGGCTCTCCCGTGACACTACCTCTAGACACACCTGTGCTGTCAGCATGTCCACCGAGGGAATGTAGTAGGGTCTTTGGGAGCCGACGGACGAGGTGTCCTTGGAGCTCCTGGTGGCCAGCCAGCCCAGATGCTCCTTCTCGGCGTGACCAAGGTCATCTCTCTGCGGCACACGTCACAGTGAGTCACCTCCGCATTTACGCAAATGTGACACACTGGCAGCCAGCGACACTGACTGCACTAGACTTTCCAAAACAAAGAGCTATCTATGGATGAATCTGAGCAGAGCTGTTTGCTATGGAAACTATGAGGCATACACTGCTTCACAGTGTATACACAGTGACATATTTCAAGTAACCACTATCCACTAAATACTATTTTCTACTAGTAATCACTATCCACTAAACACTGTTTTCTGTTGAGGAAAATAATTTAGTATTGAGGAAAATAATTAACATAAACTTGACTATGACATATATTCATAGATTCCATGCCAAATACCCTCCTGCTAAATACCTATTTGTAAGAGTCTGTTCTATAAGTCGTAGATCATGTTAATGAAAAAGCAAGGCTGGCTAAGCACAGAGCAGGTGAGTCTGGCATGAAGACAGGCGCGTCAGCTCACCGGCCTCTTGCTGTGATGTCGGGCGCCCAGCTGGCATGCGGTGGCGGTGCCCCCGGGCACCACGACGATGCTGCACCAGACGCGGGGGCCGAACTGCTCGCCGCAGTGCGCCAGGCGCCAGTGGGAGGTGTAGGTGCCCTCCAGCAGGGGAGCCACGAACGCCACGCTCACGACGCCCACCTGGCCCGGCTGCAGGAAGGGCACCGCCACCTCCCTCTGCTCCCGCGACTCCGGGGCCAGGTTCCCCCACATGAACTTCAGCTGAGAGTGGCGGGGAGGGGAGGGGAGGGGTGGGGGCGACACACGGACACCAAACACGACATGGGAAACACAAACACACACACACACACACACACACACACACACACACACACACACATACAAAGGCACAAACATAAAGACAGACATAAATGTGTAAACACATATGCACTGGCAATTTGTTTTGCCAGTCACATGGTTTAAAGGAGAATTCCGGTGTGATATTGACCTAAAGTGTGTTGAAACATGATACCGTGTGTGAACGTATGTCTCATAGCCCATCTCGGCTTGTCCCCTGCACTCCAAAATCTGGCGCTAGTTAGCCGATACTACCAACAGCTTTTTCAATGGTGGTGCCAAACTGGAATCCATGCATTTCCACGGAATTATTTTTGGAATCTGATCCCTTATCATACCTGTTCATTCTTACTCGTCGCTCGACTTATCGTGACTAAATTCAAGATGGCTGCAAACGCTAAACTTCGTGAAGATACTGTCTGTATAAATCGTCTTGTAAGTAAACTACTAGTGCTTTTTCAAAGTTCTCAATGTCTCGTTTTAAATGTCAGGGCCTTCGGTAGTCTACCAATGAAGTGTGGAGATAACATTGAGCCTCGTAAATGGTATAAAACAGTGATTTATTTGCATGGCTAGCCCGATGCCGAAGCACCACCATTGAAAAAGCTGTTGGTAGCATCGGCTAACTAGCGCCAGATTTTGGAGTGCAGGGGACAATCCGAGATGGGCTATGAGACATACGTTCACACTCGGTATCATGTTTCAACACACTTTAGGTCAATATCACACCGGAATTCTCCTTTAACAGAAATCATTAACGTTACCAAATAAGGGTAGGGTATTCCCTCATTGATTCAATTAAATAAATATGATAAGAAAATAAGAACTGAAATTATGTTTTAAAAATCAACAAGTTAAAACTAGTGAATCACATCACTCTAGTATAGATCCCATTTTGATTTGGTTTCTACATTACAGCAGGCGAGAAGCGGGGGATGCTAGCATTGAGAAGGTGTAGCCAAATCGCAGGGCAGTGTACCTTGGTGTCAGACGTCCAGCTGATGTTGCCTGTGTTGTGCATCTTCCAGTATTTGATGAACTTGGTTCCTGGCTCCAGACAAGTGCCGTCTGGCAGGTTCTCATCCAGAAACAAGGCAGTCATTGTGGGCACCAAGGTGGAGCAGGAGACCTTGGGACCCCTGGTTTGAGTGCACAGAGCATCGTGAGAATAGCTTGAGTTTTGTTTTTCTTTTTTGTTCATTTTTTTTTCTTTTTCATAGCCGTTTTTTTGCTTGAAGCTCATAGCAAAAAAAAAAAAAGCTGACGCAATACATAAAGGCAGCTGGTTTCATTTGAGGTAGTAGTAGTAGCAGTAGTAGTAGCAGTAGCAGTAGTTCCATCCACTTTCCAGCGGTAACTCAACTATAAACAAACAATTATGTGATTATTCTTCATACAAAAAATGTTTTTGACTGTGGTCTAGCCTGGGGTGCGTAGGCCACCCGGCCCTGTCTGACCGCCTTCTCTTTCTGTCTTTCTCTTTCTCTCTCTCTCTCTTTCTCTCTCTCTCTCTCTTTCTCTCTCTCTTTCTCTCTCTCTCTCTCTTAGTGTGGGCCCTTACTCTGGACTGGTGGCCTGTGGACCCGGTGCAGGGGCTGGGGCTGGGTCCAGGGCTGGGGCAGCGGGGACGAGGGCCAGCACGGACGGCCGGGCGCTGGAGCTGGTGGAGCCGCTCCACAGCAGGCCCCGCTTCTCCAGCCGCAGCTTCTTCTTGATCTCCTTCACCTCCGCCTTCAGCTGCCGCCGCTCCGCTTTCAGGCGCTGGCGCTCGGCCTTGCGCACCGTCCGGTCGCCGCGCCGCGGGAACCTGGGGTCAGAGGTCGAGGCAGAGAGGGGCGGTTACACCAGGGCTGGTACTTAGACCGCCTAGAGAAGCTGGTGGGCCAGAAGCAGGGGCGTAAAAGCGGAGCGGAGCGGCACTGTTTTTTTTATTTTTTTGCGGATATCGATCCCGAGAATAACGCGTCAGCCCACTAGGCTAAATGGCACGGAGCCATTAGCGCCGTAGCTAAACGCGTTATTCAGAATGTCAGGGACAGCTCACCACTACCACCTGTGTCCCGGAGCGTATAGCTTTCAAATTTGTGTCAGGACAGAATTTTGTGTAGAGAAATAGAGGAGGATTTCCACAGAGACGTAAGGGGGAAAAAAAAAAAAACTAACTTGAGCTCTATAAAAAGTACAAGCCTATTTCTTATTTGAATGTATTGTGTGTATCATCCTGAATGTGTGCCGCATTGATGCATCAAACTGTAGTTTTTTGCCTTTCCAGAGCTTTCCGAAGACAGCGCGGGAGGCAGTCAGGTTTGGGAATGGGGAATTGAGAGTGATGACCTCCTGCACTTCTTTGGCGTCTTGGGGGGACTTGCCTGGGCTCTGGTGTCACCCCACGTTCAGGGACTGACAAGGGCGTCCGCGTCCTCTTGAGGTTGTGGCTGGGGTCGTGGCCCTGACTGCAAGGCTCACACAGAATGCAAGATGGGCACACACTACAAAGAAAATACAGTATGCAAAACACAGATGATTTGGTCATTGTTATGTTTGCATCAACATCAAGTTCATTTGAATTTGCTGTTCATGGGAATACCACATAAGGAGGATCTAAAGAGTCTGCTGACAAACAAAGGCATTTTTTTTTACTTGTAACTTGATTATATACTTATCAATACTGTTAATAACTTGTTATTATCATGTTTAAACTCATCTAGGTGAGATTTACACATCAGTATGAGTACAATATGAAAATTATTTGCTATTACTAATAATGTGTGTGGATATGGTGAGTTACATAGGGGCTCCCATTCCCAGCATTCCCAGAGCATCCCCCCAGGTCCACTCCAGAGAGGCCCACCCACCTGCACTGGTAGCCTCCCCCCGTAGCTGGTCCCTTGCAGCTGCTGCAGGTCGGGGTGCTGGAGCTGGACGTGACCCCTGTGGTGGAGCTGATGATGGGCCCCTGGGACCCAGACGTGCCTGGCTCCTCGGACCGCTGCCCGGGGCCTCTGTGTGTGCAGCACTGTCCAGAGAACTCACTGCACATCTTATCCACCACCTCCTTCACTACCTGGTCTTTAAACTGGAAGAACAGAGACTGGTTGATAAAGACCCATACTTCTACCACAACTATTACTACTACTAACTAATAATAATAATAATAATAATAATAATAATAATAATAATAATAATAATAATGGTAATGGTAATACTGTTATAAATCATACTAATGGTTAAAATGACAATACCTTCTCAAGACACATCAATAAAGAAACACAGACTATTCATATCACTTTTAAGATCCACTCAACAGTTTTTTATCTCACCTTGTCCATGTATGATTTGAACCACGCTGGTACAGCCTCATCTTCCACTTTGGGCCCCTTGTTATCCTTCACTACCACCTATTGAGACCAAAAACATCCTCCATCATCACATCATCACATATGTCTGATCTTTTCTGAATACTCCAAAAGGCCTTAAACATAATGTATATTGGTTGTGTCTTCATTTCAAGAGCAAAATACAGCTTCTTCTGCCTTTGTGAGATTGCTTCTCACAATTTCTTTACATTTCTTCATTGTATGTGCCTTCTTATTTACTTTTTATATTGTTTACTTGAATGTTATGTTTGTCTGTGGACCTAATTGGTAAAATATGTCTTGACATACAAATTGACAATAAAGCAGACTTTGATTGCTCCCTTACCGAGTCCCGCTCGGGGGTGACCTGTGTCTCCTTGTCGACTGTTTTTAGCCTGGAGGGGTACGGGGGAGCTGGCCGGTTCTCAAGCTTCAGCTCCTTCACCTCCACCTTCATGGCCCCACCTTCAGCTTGCCCTTTCATCTTGTAAACATTCATGTGGAGTTGGTTCCCCTGCTTTAGAGCGCTCTGTAGCCGATATGCCCAGAGGAGGAAAGAATCAGATACCAATGTCTAGTGCACTGTACACAAATCGCTAAACACTAATACAATCACTACAATGTAATGTACTGTACATATGATTTGTATGGTTCTTCTACTGTTCCTGAAACTTATGGAGTAATCAATGGCAATCATCAACATATTTTAAAATGCACATTCTATTTACCTTCAGTGCTTCCACATATTCCTCTGTAAAATAAAATAATAATATTATCACACAACAATACAAAGCAATGTTCCAATGTTGTGCGTGTACAGTAAATGGAAACAGTTATGTTATGCTAACTGAGTCATCCTCATATTCATGCTTTATGTATGACAACAATGTTGCTTGCAATGTTGTTCCACAACTTCCCAACCGAGTCCAACCTTTAAAACATTTGACCATACCTTGACTGTTGATAGAGACCTGTAAAACAATGGGGAAAGTGCTATTAATAAACTATTACCATGTTGTAACAGTTAGGCTATTATTATTCTGAAAACGTTTCAATGTATTTGAACATTACATTTTAGCTCACCTCCTCATTGTCTTCATCAAAATACTTTACTTGAAAGTGGCATAAGCCAATGGTAGTTTTAATCTGCGTTTAAAAAAGAGTGATCATGGTGAGACACTACGCATAATGTAAATCTTAGAGATACTGCACAACAACCACTTAACGCCATTTAAACAATACCCTGATACATAAAGACATTTTGATGTGACGTCATTACAAGATCCTCTGACGGGTGGCTCGACAGCAAGGTTCTTTCAGTCGCGTAAGGTAACGTTGCATGGGTGCAGTGAACCTGGATTATTTCACTGTCAATGCGCCTGTCATGGTAACAACATGTGCATATTGCCAATAGATAAGGAAGCCACAGAAAATCGTGAGGACTATCCAACGTAATTTTCCTCAACTGCGCAGTTGACATTCACTAATCCAGAGTAAACAATAATGACTATCCGTTTTGAAAGTAACTATTCACCAACAATCGTATATGGCCTAACTGTTTACGTAGGCCTTGAAATAGGCCTGCAGGGACAGCGACTGCAAACATCCCCGACGACAACGCTAGGTTGTGACGCTGGCCATAGGCCTACCTACTCACCCAGGCCTCCACCGATTCCCACTGTGCTTTCTCCGAGTCCGCAACGGGAAACTTCCTCACATTCCCCCTGAAATTGACTTTGATGGTGACAGGAAAGCCCATGGCTGTTGGCCACGTTTAATGGAGAGGTATCATTTAATACTGAGTGTATTTTGTATCCGCGATGAAATACGTTCCTCGGTCCGCAAGTCTTTTCCTTGTTTACATGGCCGTCTGAGCTGCACACTGACACTCCCCCTCAACCATGTCACGTGTTGTTGGAAACTGTTCAACCCCCAATCAGAATAGTTCATTTGTTTATGTTGGAATGGCATGCACATGACACGTCGTGGATATTCCAAGTGTTTTTTTCTAAGGAGAGCAAGGCTGTAAATGCACCTTCAATAATATGTCAGGCCAAATCTATATGTAAAAATGTCAATACCTAAACAAAACACCCTTGATCATTGACGTGCGTGTACTTCCCTACTTAGCAGGATTCGTAAGATTTTGTTTTTGTTTTAATATAATACAAAACAGCTAAATTGTAGTGTGTAAATATTTGTGTATGGCATTGCAACAATGTGACAATAATTAACCTTTTTTTCCTGAGACATTTGCGCATGCTCAGAATCTTTCGCTATGTCGCATAGTGATAACGTCATCTCTAAACTCGCCGTACCTTGTGGCTGACAGGAGTTGAAAGCCACACGGTCACATTTTATGCTGTGAAGACAATCTATTTATCTTTTTAGTGGGAATAAGTAAGATGTCTTCACTGCTCAAAGTGGACACTGAAATCAAGACTAAGGTAACTGTTGATGAACATTTTTTAAAAAGATTTGAAAGGGTGTGAAAATGAATGGTACAGCAGGCCAAGCACCACCTCTGCCAGCCGGTGTTTTCTTGCTAATCACTCAAGTTTCCCGCTCACTTCAAGTGTTTAAATACGCTTTAAAATAAATGTCACTCATTTGTGTCGAACATACAACTTACTTAGATCATATTTGTAAAATCATATGACACACTGTAAATGAAACATTGCTACGTCATGAGTCTCCAGTACACGTTAGCAAGCTAGTCACCGGCGACATCAGTAGGTTAGCTTAGCCTACCTGTAGAGATCATGGTTAGCTGCTTGCTAGGTTAACTTTAGCTAGCTTGCTTACTCATTGTAGCGTATCATTTGACTGTAACTGTTATCCTTCATAGATACAGAAACTCGCTTCCTTGCACGAAAGCTATTGCGGGTCTTTCAAAATTGACAGTAAGATTGAGCTACTCAGCACATGCCTAATGTGTTTGCAACCCCCCAGTAGTTAGTTTAGCATAGTTAACAGTCTTTTCTGGTATCAAAACCAGACCTCCTTTGTTGCAAGATAACCACATATGAAAGTTCAGTAAAGGATGTTATCCCTAACGTTACTGCAATCCTAAAGTCAAATGGAGCGACGTTATTCAAACGTAGTGTTTTTTTGGGGTGATTGGGGGATTTAGATTACGTATGTTCTAAGAGTAAACAAATAACAAACTTAATTCTTTATGTTTTGGTAGGTTGATGCTTTCAGAGAACGAATCACTGCAGAGGTAAGTTGCTGCACAGAGGGATAATATAGGCTAGTATGAATCCAGATTGCATCTAATTGTCACTGTTATGTAATTTTGCAGGCAGAGGACTTGGTGGCTGCCTTTTTCCCAAAGAAATTATTGGAACTTGATCAGTTCCTTAAGGTTAGTGTTAGGTAAACTGTTTCGATATCTGATTGTGGACTTGCTTGTTTTTCTTTGTTGGGATAATAATGTGACTTGTGGTTTGGTTGATTCCACTTGCTTGATCTATGCAGGAACCTATCTTAAACATCAAAGAGCTGAAGGATATCCATTCAGATATAAACCTATCTGTGCCAGATCCCATTCTGCTTTCAGACATCCATGATGGCCTGGACGCAGTAAGAGCTTGGATATCTCAGATGTTGACATTTTGTTAATATTGCTTGAAGAATCTAGTTTGACGGTTTTGAAGTTCTTCACTAACTGTGACATTATTCGCCACAGCAAAATGCAAAAAAGAGAAAACTCGACGAATGTGCAGGAGAGGATAAAGGTATGTAATTTCGGTTGTTAAGTTTGTATGGTGGTTTTGTGTATGAAGACTTATGGATTTATTATCTCGAGCCCTTTTGGACAACAACCATAACATTTTCTCCCATCTTCCTCCACAGTGGCTGGAACTAAGGTGTTTGTGATGCCTGGAGGGATGATGAAGAGTAATGGAAAGCTAGTGGACCTGATAGAGAGGGTCAAACCAGAGATCAGGACTCTCATAGAGAAATGCAACACGGTGAGTTGAAACACGCGTTATACAGAGCATTTAGTGATTTGTATTAGAAGTTGAGAAACTGTGTAAGGTCAGTAACTAGTAAAATATAAACATTATACTGTCACTTTCTGCGTCTTCAGGTCAAAATGTGGGTTCAGTTGTTAATCCCAAGAATAGAGGATGGCAACAACTTTGGAGTGTCAATTCAGGTGAGATTTTTCCATCCGAACTGTTTTGATCATGCTGGTCCTCCTGTTAAAAGTCTGTTCATGGCAAAAGGGAAAACCAGGCACCTCTGAACTCATTTGCAAACAGGTCTCCTTTTATGCTTGTAAGATGGCATGCCCTCACGTGTTAGTGTTTTTGTGAAAGAAGGCTGTTTAATCCCTTTAATCCCTTCCTGAAAGCAACCTTTGTGTCAGATTTTGTTAAATATCTGTACCCTTCATGTAAATATAATCAAAGCAGTCTCTTGGTATGTGGCACATGTTTTTGTGTTTGGTGCCAAACGTAGACTGACCCTGAGCTTTTCCTCCTGCAGGAGGAGACTGTAGCCGAGTTGAGAACAGTGGAGGGAGAAGCGGCATCGTATCTAGACCAGATATCAAGGTGAGCAACAATGCACCATAATGCTGTCATGTAGCACTTATTAGTTGTGTATATTGAAAAAACTCAAGAATTCTCACTTTTATTTTTTACAATTCAAGGTACTACATTACAAGGGCAAAGTTGGTATCCAAAATAGCAAAATATCCTCATGTGGTAAGTGGCATGTTTATGTTATAATATGCAAAAGTATTTACAGTGGTTGATGTACACAAGTCACATTGTCTTTGTGTTTTGTCTGCAGGAAGACTATCGTCGCACCGTGACCGAGATTGACGAGAAGGAATATATCAGTCTCAAGATCATAGTGTCAGAGCTCCGAAATCAATATGTGAGTAATCCCACTAATTCATATTCCTCCCTTTTTGACCCTGCCATGAACACTGACCTCACACCAGGCTTGAGTTAGGAGAAGTCATAGGAGTTCAAACAATTAGATTATGCAACTCAATCTCTGCAGGTTATGTGATTGTGTATGAACGGGAAAGAGAGTCCCTTTATTTTGGGACTGGTTTTCAGATCAGAGACTGCATGGCATATGCATGTGATTAGTATGCATGCAAAGTTTGTTTGGTTGTTGAAGGTCATCACAGGTCAATTTTTGACTCTTCTGTAGCCTCTAGGTTAGTCAGCTGATTTCCAGGTCTTTCTAAAGCCATCCTGTCAGGAAAGAAGCAAAAGTGCTTGTTAAATAAAATTCATGCAGGATGCAGTTTATTTGGGATTGGAGACTCCTGCAGCCACAAGAGAATGTTTGTGTGTGATTGGAGACTCTGACGTCAAACTGTCATCTAAAGTCAACCACTGGCATGTCATGACCTAGATGTCAAGTAAAACGCTATTATGGTGCTACATTGTCACTGCCTGTTGTCATAGTTTGGAACGTACGGTGCGCTGTGGATTCAAATTGGTGCATATTGCTCGTCTTTGATGGTATGCTACTATATCAAATGTGGTCTGACACACGTTGTTGTTCTGTCAACAGGTGACGTTACATG
Source organism: Alosa pseudoharengus (assembly GCF_046254945.1). Lineage (NCBI taxonomy): Eukaryota > Metazoa > Chordata > Actinopteri > Clupeiformes > Clupeidae > Alosa > Alosa pseudoharengus. Next base: position 26,416,245 of record NW_027468674.1, on the reverse strand, counting down.
ACATGATCCTGAAGAACATAGAGAAGATCAAGAGGCCACGGAGCAGCAACTCTGATGCTCTTTACTGAGTCCTACCCCTCCATGAACCCCCACCGCCCCACTTCTGCCCCTTAGAGCTGGGGAATCGGCAGTAGCTCTGGTCTGGCCTCTGAATGTGCTCTGGTCCGTCGCTCAGAAAGCGTCTCAGATGCACTGGACTGGTCTGAGGTCAGCACCTCTGTGTCAGTAAGGAATCCAGTAGGGCCAGAGGAAATATGTTCTCAGAGCAGACCTTTGTACCGAGATGCTTCCAGAACCATTGGCCCAGGTTATTTCAGAACCAGAACCAACACACAACTTAATATAAAGTTCCTACATTGGCATTGTAAAATGTGGTCACAAACCCTTTAAGAGGCACTTGTATGGTTGCATTGGCAGATGGTTTAACTTACGAGACGGGGAACTCCATTCTGTCCTGTTTTACTTTCTTTTTGTTTGTTTTTCCCCCAAAGAAACTCATTTCATCAGAGTTTTCCTTTTTTTGAACAACATGGGTCATTTTTAATTATGTCTTCAAGCTTGTGATTGAGTCGGCTTGTCTACTTCTCAACATTATCAAGGACAAGTAATCGCCCTCTCTGGCCAATACTGGATCCTCATCTCTAAGACATGAAGTAAGGAGGTGGAGGTCTTTTTAAGTGTTGTAGCTGCAGTGATCACTTACAGTACTATAGTACATAAGTGGATCACCCATTCATCGTAATCCAAAATGGAGACTTTTTTTGTTGTTTGCATTTTACAATGTGAATTAGTTAGGGTGGTATTATTTTGCCATCATTTAAGTACAGTGTAATGTACATGAAATGAAACTTGTTTTATTTTGCTGAGCTGCCGTACGGTCCTAAATGCTATCAAGTGTTTTTGTTTGTTTTGTTTTAAGAGTGACATGTTTTACTCAATAAAAAGATTTTTACAATATAAATGACCTAAGATTGGTATCCTCACTTTCTGTTTCTAATATTTTACATTCATGATGAAAGAATACCAGAAAAATAGAAGGGAAAAGTCAAATCTATCACATAGACAAATCGTTTGTAGTTTTAATTTGGTCTCACTAGGGAAGATTACCTGGGGTGCCATGCCTTGAACTGAGCATTGTTAATTTGGTATGGTTGCTTTTTGTCAATTAAGTGGCAGAAGATACAAGGCGAGCACTCTAGTTGTGATATTCAAGGTCGAGAGTTTTGTTGTCTAACCAGAAGTGCCCATTTTGGCCAGTAGGTGGCTTAAATGTTTTTGTGCCCCCATCTTATGTCTCATGATGGTGTATCATGCAATTTCATTTTGCATTTCTCCATGGAAATGTGAACAAAGATATAGAGCACTGCCTATCTATGATCTTCATTATGACTTCTAAGTTTGTATTTTTCTGGTTTAAGTAGAAATAAGCCAAATGCAGTGGTACTGACCTTAGTTTTACTTTCCACATCCTACCAATTAGCATACAATTAAGTACAGACTTTTTGCAGCCCATGGGTAATTCAATTTAATCCAAGAACCCAGTGTAATAACAACAAACAAAATGGCACCATGTGAAACATTCATGTTGCATTTATTACATTTTCTTTATAATACCAGACACAATTCAAAAATAGAGAATATAAAGATTTGGTAGGTCTACATAATTTCATAGTATGCATGCTGATAATATAAAATAATTGTTTAAAGCTTTGAAAGTATTCTCAGTTTGTAGTTCTTGTCGAGTGTTGTAAGAGTCTATGTGGAGGTCCAGCATTGGGCAATCCCTGGACAAAGAGAAAAACATACAGGTGGAGGGTTTGATCATATCCACAAAAACAAAATGGTCCAAATATATTAATGACAACACTGTGTGACACAACTATGTATTTATGGGTTCCCTTATTGGACTTTTGTCGCGCTTTTTAAAATCCTTTCCATTGTGGAGAATTCTCTTTAGTTTAACAACGGGGGATTTCAGCAAGGGCCCCTTTTACCAGGCAAATGCTTAGTGGTGCAGAATAACATTTCTGTAGCATCTGTAGGCTTAGCTCTTAAAATCTCTTAAAATCTGCTTTGGTCTAGAATGTTTGCCGGGGCTGTGGCTATACAGACTTTGCATTAGGGAGAGAGTGGCTCTACATTCAGCCAGCCTGTAGTTCAGAATTCAGCCAGCAGGTGTCATCACTGGGAGAGGTATTTGGGGTGTTTATTCAGATGAGGCGAACTCAGTCCTCTCTCCTCTTTTATGTGCAGATGCTTGCCAGCATAATGTGAAGTTTATTAAAAGAGTCACTCAGGGGTTAATATGGAATAGAGAGTATAATGAAATTACTGAATGACACTTAAGCTATTTTATGTCACGAGTCATGAGTGTTTTTATCAGAAAGAAATGCAAACAAGTGCTCAGTGCTCTGCCACTGAATACAATCGCATACTATTCTTGGGACCTAGTCTTTGCATTGGTAGTATTAAGTAGTATATCAGAGCAAGAATCCAGGCTTTAATTACATGCTGCAATAAAAGAGCCTTTTTGAATGTTTGGCTGCCATGGCGACAGTTGTGGCTATCCAGGTGAGAGGGACGTACATGAGCTCAGATGATGTAAGCTGGATGAAGGTATTCTTTAGGGACAATGCCAATGTTGCCTCCCAGTTCTCCTACCCACCAGCCATGGATGTTGTACTCCTGTAAAAAGAACATGAAGGACACGCGAATGGGTTATTTTTCCTGAAGCCATTCAAACAAGAACTCACAAGGCTCAGATTCCCCTACACACAAAAGGTGTTTAGAGCCTGAAACTGCATGTTGCATTGAATTGCAGCGATATGACACCAGCAGTGTGTTGAGTGTTGAGAGCAACATGAAGAGAAAGCAAGTGTGGTTGGTTAGAATGAGGCACGACGGTGTGATTTTCCCCCCCTACCGTGCTCTTCACTTTCCTGCACCGCTGATTTATGTTCAGAGTTGCTGATCAGTTTGTGGAGGAATGCGAGTCCTGGTGTGTGTGTTCTGCATGTGTGTGCTTAGCATGATGGCTGGGATCGTTCGTTCTGAGTGTGTGTGGGTGTATGTGCGTGTGTGTGTATGTGCGTGTGTGTGTAGGGAGGGGGTTTCATGCAGGTTTGAGCACGGCCCACCTGCACACACTCCTTTATTCTCTGACAGAGGAGATGCTTATCTCTGGAGTCTGTCTCCCGTGATGGAGAATGTGTGTGTGAGCAGTCCGTCTCCTTTACCAGAGAGGGCGATGCAGTGCCTCAAACACACACACACACACACACAATCACTCATGCACACACACTACTATTATTACTATTGCTGCATACACCTGACTGAATCCTTCATAAATATTGGTGCAAGCAAAAAAAATTACTTCCCCTAAGGGCCAGTTTTTGAATGGCCATGACAGCCCTTCCAAGGCAGAGGAAGTCTATCCTGACTGGCACGCCCATGTTGAAGTGTTCGATGATTTAGACATTCATTTGACGAGCTCAGGAAACACCTTCCTCCACATCAGGCATGGTCAAAATAACCTCTATGTACCGAAGTACCCACAATCCCCTGCTCTCCTGCGTGAGTTTGGCCACTCGGCACTATGGTCCGTGTCCAACACCTCCCTCTCATCCATCAGCTGCCTTCACCAGCCCCTGGCCTCTTCTCATCCCAGAGACCTCAAAAGCGCCTGTGACACTTAAAAGAAGAAGGAGAAATGGAAACCAGACTTTTGGCCTTAAGAGAGGTGAGGCTGGACCGGGGTTGGAGGGTGGGGTGGGGTTGGATAGGGTGGGGGTGTGGGTGTGGGTGGATGGGGAGGGTTATGAATGTGTGGGGATAGAGGTAACAGCAGGAAGGAGTGATGGGCGAAGACTCCCCTCACACACACACACACACACACACACACACACACACACACACACACAGCCCGTTCTCCACCCCACTTAAGCATTCAGAAGAGCACGTACTGTACATTTAGCTGTGAGGAGCGTGTCATCCATCCAGCACCCCACAGCAGGAAGAGGCCGGGGGAGAACTAATTACCATTTTCTCCTTCAGTACACACACACACACTATCACACACACTATCACACATGCACAGACACAAATATACCAACCTCGTCAAACACACTGATGTGCAAATACACACAAGTACTCATGTACACATATGCACATACAGAAAAGCACACATACACAAACACACACACACACACACACACACACACACATTCATACATACAACACACAGAGCCGGCCCCTAATGTGTTTCTAGACACATGCAGATGAGCTGTGAGCTGTGTTAATGACACTTTGAGGAATGGGAGCCAACTAGACAGTCAATCTAACCCACCCTCAGCTCAGCACCCACACTTGCACTCGCACCCCCACCTCACTCTCAACCCACCACCCGCACTTCACTCTCACACACCACCCACACCTCACACTCAACACACCACCCTCACCTCACACTCAACACACCACCCGCACCTCACATTAAACACACCACCCCCACCTCACACTCAACACACCACCCGCACCTCACGCTCAACACACCACCCGCACCTCACGCTTAACACACCACCCCCACCTCACACTCAACACACCACCCGCACCTCACTCTCAACACACCATCCACAGGGGCACCAAACATTTAGGAGACCTGCAACAGTAACGCATGGAGAGTGGAGGGAGGGAGGGAAAGGGGGAAACAGGAAAAGCAGGGAGGGAGAGAACGACAGAGGGGCTGGGGGACAACCGAGGAGAGGAGAGGAGAAAGGAGGGAGTGGTGGGTGGAGGGGGGAAGAGTCTCTCTCTCTCTCTCCCTCTCTCTCTTCTCTCCTGGGGGCAGTGCAGCGCGGTTCCCTCTTGCCTGAGCGTGACAGAAAGTTTTATTTATCTGCGGCGCTCCATCTGTGCAGCGTTTTGCTGAGAACTCGCCCTGAGAAAAGGTCCTTTTGATGATCAACACCGTCATCTTAATACTCCCCTAAATCACCGGCGTGCCACCGGCTCAATGAGCTTCTGTGGCACGCCGAGCGCCGGCTTCCTCTTTTTGTTCGCCCACATCCTCCACCCACCCCCAAGACACCTCACTCATCCCAACCCACACCCCCACACCACCCCCACACCACCACCGCCACCGGCACAAACCAAAAAATGCCGAGGACTGATGGGTTCAAATGGAGTGCACATGGAGTAGGCACAGACGAGGCAAGCAGAGAGCGAACGCGCCCTAATGACGGCTGTCCTGCCTCAATCACTCGCCTACACACAAGCTCATACTTCCCTCTCTCCCTTTCTCTCTCTCTCTCTCTCTCTCTCTCTCTCTCTCCTTCATTCTCTCTCTCACCCTCTTTCTTTGTCTCAATTACCAAAATGTCACATCTCTATTTAAAGCACGTGGCTCATGGCCATCAGCTGGTGGTGGTGGCGGGCACGTCTGGTGCTGATGTGGGCGATCACCAGGGGGAGGCTGCCTGAAGGGGCGGCATCATGGCCACTGGAGGAGACTGAGCAACAGGCCAGGTATCTGGGTTAATTACCTCCGCCGACCGCCCTCCCCTCAGCCTCGTCCTACTCCTCTAACTGCCAGCCATCAGCTCCATGCTGCACGCGCACTGATAGCCTCTTCCTGTTCCCAGGAGGGAGGCCACGGGTGGTGGGTAGGTGTTTACGTTTACGTTTGGTTACGGGGGTCTAGACGAGTGGAGGATGAGAGGAGGGCATTTGGGGGGGGGGGTGAAGGGGAGGAAAGAGGGGAGGGAGGCGGAGAGGAGAAGAGAAGAGAGGATGGTGTTTGGCAGCTGAGGGTGGAGGAGAGGAGAGAGGGATGAGGCTGCTCAGCGTTGCGACGAGGCTGACCTCTGCGTGACTCCTTCTCCTCGGGAGGGATAGAGGGAGGGAGGGAGGGGAGGATGCAGGTGGGCGGGGTTGGCAGGCGAGAGAGAGAGAGAACGAGCGAAAGCGAGGGCGGGTTACCATGACAACACCTGCAGTGTGCCAGCGCGATCATTTGTTTGGCGCGCGGGCTCGCGCCCGAGATTACGGGGGGAAACGCTGCCCAGCGGTGTTGCCGAAAATGTGCCCATCGCCCAGGGCTGGCAGAAGGGACAGATTGACAGCTAATGATGCCTCGAGACGCTGAAGTATCGCAGCACCGCGTGCAGGGGGGGGAGGAGAGAGATGGGGTGGAGTGTGGGGGGAGGGGGGGGGGTGTTCTCTGGCGTGGGCACAACAGCTGGCTAAATTTCATTTCCAGTCCTCCACTCCATAATGTTCTGGTCCTCATTTGTACCATTCCTTCTCTCTTCCTTCTTTTCTTTCCCATTTCCTCTCCATCTCTCTCATTACCACTTACATTCTCACTAGCTTAATGCAGTGTGCGTCGCCGCTCATATATTCTCCTTCTGTCTCAGTACTTTTTTGTCTGTCAAATCCTCTCACTGTTTTTTTATGTCTTTAGCAAATGTATCCATAATCACATACATAACAGGGTAAGAGGCTCGTATTATGCCCACTCTCTCTCTCTCGCACACAACACATAAACACACATACAAATACACACACACACACACACACACACATACAAATACACACACACACACACGCACACACACACACGCACACAGCCGCTGTGGGTGAGAGGAGCCAGGAGAGATGCTAATAAGAATGACACATGAGGGCTGTGCCGCGGGCCACCAGCTGACTGAGGCCTTGGGAGTGATGGAGCGCAGGAAGTCTCTCATTGCCCTGCCGCTGAACCCACCACTCCTGCTCTACAATCTACCCCCTCCCTCGCTCCATCTCTCCCTCTCTCCCTCTCTCCCTCTACCTCTCTCTCACACACACACATACATACACACACTCTCTCTCTCTATCTCATCCTTACTCACTCTCCCTCCCTCTCTCATTCTTTCTCTCGCCCTCTCTTACACACACACACACACACTCTCTCTCTCTCATCCTTACTCACTCTCCCTTCCACCCTCCCCCTTTTCCCAATTCCCTCCTTCCCCTTCAACCTCCAACACACTCCCGAGCATCAATAACACACACAAACAAACACACACAACACACACAACACACACACACACACACACACACACACACACACACTGAGAGTACTGCATTGCATCCTTCTCCTTGAGCCCACTTAACAAAGAAACATGGAGGCACTCTCCAGGTTTATCTATTTACCTCTAAACCCAGTTAAAGGGAACATGCCCCCAAACTGGTACACTCCATTCATTACAGGCGCTTTATATATATCACAAACAAGCAAGTGCTGAGCAATTACAGAGAGCCCCATGCACTGTGGTCAGATTCATTTATTATGACCCAACTTCTTCCTTTTCAACAAAACAAAACAAAACATGTTAATTTTTCTTAAAGAGAAGTTGGTAGAAAAAGGTGGAAAAACACACACACACACACACACACACAAAACACACAAAGATAATGCAGCACCGTGACAACGTCGCCCAGACGCTCAACCGCGGCGACGGCCGAAATATGCGAGGGGTCGAAAAATAAAATCGCAGAGGCTCTAAAAGTCCACTGGGGGAATTACTGATGGCTCTTTAACTTAATAGCCATTTAAAGTGGAATTGTGTATGCTGCTGAGTGCTCGTAATGATGGCTGTTTACGCGCCCCTGTCATTTATAATAATTAGGCAGAATGGGCAGGGGGGGTGGGTGGATGGCAAGGTGGGGGCGGTGGGTGGAGACAGGAGGGGCCTGCCGCGGCCTCGACTGCTGCTGCTGCTGCCACTGCCGCCGCTGTGCCGTTCTGGACGATTGGCTGGGGCTGAATAATGACCTACTGTAGTTGACCGGGGGATGACCGTTGCCTTCTGCACGACCCCAAAACCCCAGACTCACCCCCCTGCTGCCTGTGCTGGTAAATAGAATGCCCCCGATGTGTCTATACAGCGCCTGGGTGTCTATTGCCCCACAGCAAGCAGGTCTTTGGGTGGATGTGAGCGCGAATGGGGGGGGGGGGGGGTTAAAAAGAGAAAGAGAAGAGAGAGAGAGAGAGAAAGAGAGAGAGAAAGGGAGGAGGAGAAGGAGGAGGGGGGAAGGACAGAGAAGGAAAAGGGGAGGTTGGTTTGTATAGAGGGGGGGGGGGTACAAGGATCTAAGTATAGATCACTCCTGTCTTTCTCTCTCACTCACACTCTCTCACTCACTCACGGCTTCTCCTTTTCCTTTCATGTCAGCCTTTTTCCTTTTTCTCTCCCCGCACATTAGAGGAGGGTGACCTCCTGTGGGTAGGGGGCAAGCTGGTGTGGCCATTCGTCTGAGCGCTGGGAGGATGTGAACCTGCGGGGCTGAGGGGACTCACTCTGGCCATCTCAGTTAAGGTGGCCATCTTAGAGATGGACACAGCCAAACAGTAGGACATCAACAGTGGTCGCTGAATAAACCAAAAGCCCATTCAATGGAGTAAAATGGCTATGGCCAACAATAATGCCACCATCAGCAACTGCATAAACCAAAAAGCAATTCAATGAATAAATAATAATCCAACCCATTTATTGACTTAATGTCTATTTCCAGTGATGTCTTTTATCCACCCTGGTCTTGGCCATTGTTTGGGTGTAATTTGTTCAGAAGCATGTGTGTGTGTGTGTGTGTGTGTGTGTGTGTGTGTGTGTATTTGAAACTTGAAAGTGAATCACTCCACCACTATGACACCCCTAAAAATACGAACCCTACCCACTGCAGCCACTAGGTGTCAGGAGTGTCTATGCTCTGGTGTGCTGATGGTCAAGTGGAGGCAGGGGGTGGGGGGGGGGGGCACTCGTCCAGCCCTGGCAGCGGAAAGGGGGGCAGCAGAGGGTTGGCGTTTGTCTGGACCCCCCCCTCAAGAGCTCGTTTAGTACCCCCAGTCCAGAAGGGGGCCCCCTGGCCTCTCGCTGCTGTGCGCATGCTCCCGCCCAATGAGAAAGACCACAGTGTCGGCGGGCCAGTGCGTCCAACAAGAGGACAAAAAAAGAAAACGTGAGAGAGTGAGAGAGCAAGAGAGAGAGAGAGAGAGAGAGAGAGAGAGAGAGAGAGAGAGAGAGAGAGAGAAAGAAAGAGAGAGAGAGGAGAAAAGAAAAGAGGGGGACCTGTAGGAGTTTGGCTTACATCTCCTGCCTCGTAAATCTTTCCCCATCCCCGACCCGGGACTTTACAGGGATTCCTCAGGGGGGCACAGGAATGTGACGGAGCTGACCTCGGGAGTCACGTACTTTGATTCCGAAGGACATAAATTAGAGGCTGTGGAATGTGAGCCGTAACTGGATGGATTGAGGAAGAGCGCAGTTAAAGGAGTCTCTTTGGACCCCCTCAACCTCACACACACACACACACACACACACACACACACACACACACACACACACACACACCTCTGAGTACCTCAGAAACCCCATGTGTGAATGAGGCCCGTCCCTTGCGCCTCAATTATCTGCAGCATTGCACATATACAGGAGCATTTAAATAGAACACAGCCTGCAATGTTTTATACGCCTCTCGTCTATTTTAAGTACCCCGAAACACCCAGAGGACACAACGCAGCGAAGCACATAACGGGGTGGATTTTTTGGGGAGGCGAAATAACAGCGCTTCCAGCCTCCAGCTCTCTGATCATCATCCGTCTAGGCAGTGCACTGAGGAAGCCCTGTATGGCCGCCAGATGGATTCTGGGATTGGGCACTATGTCATGTTGGAGAGCGGTGGGCACAGATACAGGGAGCGCAGGGAGGGCTGGAGGGTGGGGTGGGGTGGGGGGGGGGGCTGGAGGGGGTGAAATAGAGGGAGGGCGAGGGTGGAGAGGGGTGGGGTGGGGGTATATGGGTCTGTTTCAGCTGGCGTGCCACGGGCGACGAGCACGCGGGCTGTGCGAAATTAACTCGGCTGAATTAATAAGAGCGAGATGGAAAATGAAGCAGAGATGCAGGCAGGGGAACAGGCGGAGGGCTTTTTTACGACCTGCAAGGCCCTCGCTCTCACGTACTGATGAAGACATACAGAACGCTCAGCAGGGAAGGTCTCTCTCTCTCTCTCTCTCTCTCTGTCACACTCAACTTCTTCTAACACATGGAAACGTATAGTCACACACAATTACTCACTTTTCTCTCTCTCTCTCTGTCTGTCTCTCTTACATACACACATTCATACTCTCAAAACAGCCATCTCTCCTCTACACACAGACACACACAGACACAGAGACATTCCTCTTCTCCGTCACACTCTCCCACTCACACTCTCCCTGTCTCATATTCACACACGTGTGTACACGTAAACACCCACAGAGCACGGCCTCCTTACAGTAAGTGAGGGATCAATAGTGATTGATGACTGAGCTCTTCATAATTGGCCAGCTCTCCCTTCGGTCGCCAGGCAGAAGGCGCCGTTGCCATGGCAATCCGATCGAGCCCTTCTGATTTGACACGGCTCAATCATAGCCCAGCTTTGAAAGGGGAGAGAGGGGGGGGAAAAATTCCTCTTGTTAGTTAGCACCATTGATTTGACACTTCACACGTTTTTATCGCCGTGTAATTATGCTCGCCGCTGACACAAATATACTCACGCCCCTGTCCGGCGTGGATTTATGTGTTGTGGGTTTATTGCCCCGGCTACTCGGCGTCCGTCGTGTGCGAGAGAGCATTAGCACTTAGCTTTGCTGCTGGCCACCTGCCCATATTTCACTCATCAAGGTCGGGCCTCCCCTGGAACCCCCCATAAAACAACATAAAATACGCCGGACCCGCTCCCTTTTCTTAAAGCCGAGGTAACATGAGCTGAGGGAATACACCGAGATTTATGCCCCCATTGCAGCAGTAGCACCCTCATAACCACATCATGCATAGACACACAACCAAAACCCTATGTCAGGCAGTGCACTTCCACGGAACATTCTAGAATTGTGTGCAGAGTAGGGGACACAGGGCGATAATAGTCATGCACTGCCAAAACGTTTTAATAATTAATAAGCCTTTACAGATGTGTTTACAGAGGCTGTGACCATTAAAAAGCCTACCTCACCTGAACTACTGGCTCTCTAAACTGGAGCGTAATCGCCTGAGGCCAGATTAATGGCGTCTCAGTCGTCAGGTACGTCTGTGCGCGCCACCACCCACCCAGAGCGGAGCCCCTGTTTGTGTAATGTGTGTCAGAGATCCTGCCCAGTGATAGACCACCCTGTCAACGCAGCATGCCTGGGAGGCATACGACGGAACGCCACACACTGCAAACACAACCCCACAACCCTTTTTAGCGATGCGGCTGGTGGTGAGTGTGTGTGTGTGTGTGTGTGGAGGGGGGTGTAAGTAAGTGTTTATGCTCCAAATCTCCACCAGACACATGGGTTTGGTATTATCTTTTGGGTGAAATAAGGTGTGTGTGTGCTGAGATGAACCCATCACCTTTGTCCCTGTTTCTCCTCTCACGTAACCACACACACACACACACACAACCTAATGAGACCGACTGATGACAAGCAGTAACAGAAGTTATTTCCACTTGACAGTTAAATTATGTTACATCTAAGAGGTTGCAGTCTATTTTCATCTACGTAATGTACTTCATTCTAGCGATAGTTTTGGGATTTTGTTATTATTCTATTCAAATGATTAAGCCTATTGTTGTTATCAGCATTTTATGTAGGCTATATGACTACTTTAAACTGTTCATTTTGTAGAATTATTTTTATCGTCAATTTTCTCAGTCTTACAGAGAGGTCCAGATCCATGGTATTTGAGTGACATGATGAAGTTTATCACAACATATCAGAACACATCTACAGTGCAGGACAAAAGGAGACAAAGTAGTCTGATGTAAACCAACAGATTTAACAGATAATTTGATTTTAAAAATAGTCTGAGGAGGTCACAGGACCAAATTAAAACTCATTGATTTCTTGTTTTTCTAGACACAAACACACATAGTATGTCTCTAAAGACAACATAGCAATCACAAAACAGCAGGGGATAGGCAGTGAGAGTGAGGGAGAGAGAGAGAAAACAGCTGACTGCTAGTTCTATATACAAGAAATGTTTTGCATGGTTGGAACACTCAATGCTCACCAAGATTACAGTTGTAATGAAGCTAAAGATCATTACTGAGAATCTTGCCACTAAGTCCTTCACCAACCAAGCCAAGCCATTATATCCCACCTCAGTCAAGGACACGTGACACTTCTCAGAGAGGACAGGTATGAATGAGAAAAGTGCTTTCAGATTCAAGGTGAACTCCTGCCCACCGTGCTGGGTTGGGCTGGGATGGAGCCTGAACAGAGGCATCAGGACTGTACAACAGAATGCTCTGTAGCACGCGCACACACACACACACAGACAAATAGATACACATACACACACACACACACACATACAGACAAAT
>NW_027468674.1:26398864-26401364 GCF_046254945.1 Alosa pseudoharengus | reverse complement strand
ATCAATTTGATTCAATTTTCCACTCAATAAACCCATCAAAGCTGCGGCTGCCTGCTGTCTGAGCCCCCCCCCCTTCCTCCCCCTCTTCCCCCGATACACTGGCCATTTAATGAGCTTCTTTATGCTTCTCCGCAGCATCGAGAAATTGACTATATCCATCACCAGGGTCGAATTCTGTAACCACCCCACGGCAGTGAGTTTAAAAACTTAAGCACAGTGATGTCAAATGACAACACAAAGCATTGTGTTTGTGATATCAGAGGTCATGGTCATCAAGGGTTGTGTGTGTGCTAACTAATACATTTGTCAACATTGTGCGTGGTACAGGCAGTTTAGTTGTGTCACATTCTACAGTTTTGCCTCTTCAGGATATCAGTATGGGGATATACTCAGCAGTTTTCGATGGTGGTGGTGGTGGTGTGTGTGTGGGGGGGGGGCGGGGGGTAACTGTGGTGGTAAGAATTCGAGAGCAAGAGCTGATAAGAGGAGAGAGATGGATGGTCCGAATGAGAGGGGAGAGAGAGAGGAGAGACGGTCATCCGATCCACCATCTGTGGCCAGGGTCTGTTCCCACACCACATGGCCGCATGGAGCAGAGCTGTCACTTTCGCGAGACGGATGTCCCTCTCTCTCTCCCCGCTGTCCAGCCGTTAAGTGCCGTGAGGGACGGCCGCTCCGACTTCGGGTGATTGAATCTTGATGGATCTGCGCGCGACAGCCCGGCTGAGGTGCGGTGACAGTGGGAGTCGAGCCCTCGGCCGCGCACCTGGCTGACCTGTCCAGACATCTGACCAGGCGTACGCCAAAAAACCTTGTGCGCCTTCATGTAATACCTCATCCCACACTGCCAATAGCATGTCTAGATACACATGGGTCAGCCCTGCTTTTGATGTCGCTAAGATTTCACAAGAATGTAGGGTCACTCTCATCAGTCCACAGCCTCAGCTGTCTGCAGCTGATGTATTTGGTAGAAAATGCAAAACAGATATCAAAGCTCATGCACCTGTTTGATAGGTGTCTGCCTAATACCATTGTGATTATAGATGCTACAACACACTGGAATTTTCACAGGAGTTCATCTTAATTCATGAACAGGTAGTGTCGTGTCTCACAGTAGTAGAACACCAGAGGATCAGGCTACCTGGCAGCACTTCATAAATATCCTCCTCATCCTCCTCCTCCTCTTCCTCCAGCATGTCCTCCTCCTGGGCCACCGGCCGGGTCCTCCAGGCCTCGGGCGTGCGGTGGGAGATGGGTGCGGGCGGAGGCAAGGGGCCGTGGGATGCAGTGAGGGTGGAGACGGGCATGGGACGAGGAGGAGGGCTGGCCGCTCTCTCAATGTCGTCGTAAGTCTCCTCCTCCTCTTCCTCCTCCTCTTCCTCATCGTCGTCAAAGGGGATGAAGGTGGAGGTGAGGTCTAACGGACAGCAGAACAGGCAGAAGACAACACAAGACAAAAGCTCTCAATTATCAATACAGCATTGAGCTCAACAACTGAGCCATGGCACGATCAGAATAGTCTCCAAACTGTAACCACCATGTCTATGAGTATTAATGAAATATCTAGATGATCTTTTAATAGTCAATGAAGACATTTTACAAATGTGACAAATGCAAGTGACAAAAGTCTTTAAGAAACAACACAAACAACAGAAAGAGTACACATAAGGGGTACACAACACACAACAAGAGTACACAACACAACAGTACACAAGAGTACTGTACAACTTTCCATGTAGTGGGGCTTGTGGCTCTAAAAAGTACCAGCAGGACAGCAAAGGCCACGGGGAGGAAGGGAGGATGAGGAGGGAGGAGGAACGAGGAAGTGTCCGTTACTTCCCGCAAATCAGTTGGGTTGAGCCTATTATAGAGAATCTCTCTCTTCTCTCTTTCTCTCTCTTACTTTCTCTCTCTCTCTCTCCCTCGCTCTCTCTGTCTCACTCTTTCAGATGGAGTGGGCCTGAGATTGCGGGCGACCGAGCCTCCTGTAACACAGGTTATCGTATCCTCCCTGACACCCCGGCGGCCCTGGCCTGGGTCGATGTGCCTGACAAATGGCCCCGGGATCGTCCCAATCAATTTCCCGTAAAGGAGCGCCGCGCGACGGGGAAGGGGAGGCCACGAGGCAACATGTGGCCACGCCGGAGGGGGCGTGCCTCGAGGTATGAGGAGGTCTGTCGTGCATCTGATTGGCTGAGCAGGAAACGAGACGATTTCTCATCACCGAGCCCGAGACCGCCTAAACAAGGCGATCTTTTTTCACCTGCAGACCTTTCCCCTTTCACCTGAGGTGAACCGGCACAGCTCACAATGCAACTGCAGGCAATCAGTGTGCATATGATAGCTATTATATTCCAAACACAAATGATGCCAAACAGTGACACAATATTAGTTATTTCTTGTGCCTTAATATATGATATGTCATTTTTTACAATCATGGACACTGTGCCTCATGTTGCTATTGACTAATATACATGGGTGACTTCCAATTCCCTTCAAG
>NW_027468674.1:26136364-26391364 GCF_046254945.1 Alosa pseudoharengus | reverse complement strand
CAGACAGTCACATGCACGCAGAGGTTCACACACACATACACACACACACCATGCAGATTCATGTTCCTAACTATGGCCCTGCGCCAGACAGGCCACCTGAAACTCAGCGGATGAGACCCCCCCCCCCCCACAACACACACACACACACACACACACACACAGACACCTTCAGACTCCTCACCTCCACTCCTGCACACACCCACCTAGACCATCTCACATCAAACATTAATTAAATATTTCAAGAAATGCATACATCACTCTCCACACAAGTCAAACGAACGACGCGCACAATCTGTTTCCGGCGCCGTCCCTGATTAAAAGTGGGAGTGGACGACGCGCAGGCCGCTGACGAGTCCGGGCTCGTCTCCCAGCTGTAAATTGGACTGCTCTCTGTCTCCCTCTCCGTCTCACCTAGTCGTAATGCAGCACTCAGCGTGGCGTTATGGGGGCTCGGCGGTTGATCCCCCCGCCATAAAAAAGGTGATTGATGGTATTATGACCTGAGGGAGTTAATGTACTCGCCCATTAAATCCCACTTTAGTTTGGCTACAAGTCAATCAGGAGGCCGCGCCGAGCAGAGAGGGAATCCAAATGAAGGAAGTGAGGACGGAAGTGCATGTCTGTTTGAGGGTGTGTGTGTGTGTGTGTGTCTGTGTGTGTGTGTGTGTGTGTGTGTGTGTGTGTGTGAGTACTGTGTGTGTGTGTGTGTGTGTACTGTGTGTGTGTGTGGGTGGGTGTGTCTGTCTGTCTGTCTGTCTGTCTTTATGGCAGCACATTAATGTCTCTGCATATGGAAATACATGTGTTCTGAATATGTGTGTGTGTATATATACATATCCATATACTGTATATATGAAATATATATATATATATATATATATATATATATATATATATATATATATATATATATATACATACTGTATGCATGTATATATGTATATCCATATATACATACATACTTACACACATATACATGTATTTTGCACATGTGCTTATGTATTTGAGGTTAAATTGTCTGTGTCTATCCAATATTCTTGAATGTTCCAGAGTTTACATAAAAACCTTAGCAAAATAAACTACACTAAACCCATCATCATATCCACTGAGAAGAAGCCTCATAGCCTCCTGAATGGGTATGTCGTACGCGAGGGGGAAAAAACGCAAACGGTGTTACCCCATATGGGGCTTCCAGGGGCTGGTGGGAGTGAAAGTGCCACTCAGGCCATGATGGCAGCGGATGGGCGGCCTCGCAGCCCTGCAGTAGCGCTTAATGGGGTAAAACAAGCCCATGTGTGTCAGTGAGAGGAAGGCCACTGTGGGGATGCTTTCAGCAGGGGGGCTGCAGGGATACTTTCAAGGGGCTTCCTCTGGGAAGCTGGGATGGAACCGGGGGGAGGGGGGGGGGGGGTTGTAACCTGACACCCCCACCTGATTGAATACCTCCCGTTCGCCCAACGGGAGGGTGGGACGGTGAGGCTTTTTTTTGGGGGGGGGGGAGCGTTGCCATGCAAACACTTGGGTGGGCTTATTTTCGTCATGGCTGCAGCCGGAGGCGACGTCGCTCGCCCGGGCCGCACGCGAGCCGCACTCGCTGTGTCAGAGCTGGTCAACATCACAGACCTTTGGCAGACCTTTGGCACACACACACACACACACACACACACACACACACACACACACACACACACACACACACACACACACACACACACACACACACACACACACACACACACACACGGACACAAAGACTCGCTAAACTAGCTTTGAGGCACCCTCCTTATATGCAATTGAGCTAATGCTTACAGCCCATCATTGTCTCTCTGGACTTTACATAACCTTCAAGACTGGAGCTGCAGCTTGAAAACTGTGCTCTTAGGATTTAATTTCTAAGGAACAAAGGATGGGGCAAACAAACACAAAATAAACTAATTAACAAAAAAGACAATGAGATCACCGAAACTACATTTACATTTTACATTACATTTTATTCCAAGTACTAACTCACACCTTTGATGAATATAACTTCACCACTCCCTCCCCACCACGTCTGTGGCCCTCTCTATCCACCAACACACACACGCACACACACACACACACACACCACACACACTCCACACACACACACACACACACACTCCACACTCCACACACACACACACACACTCCAGTCCCCCCCCCGCGAACGTCTTTCAGCAGGAGCGCTCCCACCCCTGCCGATGGAGGAAGAGAGAGAGAGAGAGAGAGAGAGAGAGAGAGAGAGAGAGACAGAGAGAGAGAAAGACGCGGGGCAGGGAGCTGACCTGCCGGTGAACCCGCCTGATGAGGTGAAACAGGAGGCACCAGGGTCCCCTGGGGCAGCGGGCAGGCACAGGGGAGGAATGCTGATCAGGGAGAGAGAGAGAGAGAGCGAGAGAGAGAGAGAGCGAGAGAGAGAGAGAGACTCACACTCTCTCTCTCCCAACGCTATAGGCTTTATTAGGAAATAGGATCCACTCCCGATCCCACCCGGGTGCTCAATCTGCACCCCTGCGCTCACTAAATTGACACATTTGTCCTCATTAGAGGCCAGAGGCAGCAGCCTCAGAGACTCCTCTTCCTCAAAGCACAAATCACAGGGGGTGGGCGATCGAAAAGAGAGGCAACACACAAACAGAGAAATGAGAGGATGAGGAGAAGAGGAAGAGAGAAGATGTGTATGAGAGTGAGTGAGAGAGAGAGAGAGAGAGAAATGGCTGGGTGATAGGAATGATGAGGCAGCCACAGGTACGGACCACCATCAGGGCTTGATTTGATTCCATCTGCCCAGATGCATTCTTCGGGCATTTCGCAGTGAAATACTGCATGCATGCTAATGAGACACCAACACAAGACTGCAGCATCGCTTTCCACCGCGAGCAGCCATTGGTCACAGTAACACGGCCGAAAATATACACCCAGAAGTAACTCTGATGCACTCAGGAACCCTTCTCTCACACCGACATTATCAGAAAAAGAACTATACTGATTAAAGTTAAATTAAATCGATATGTGCTTATCTGAACTTGGGCTGAGGTGGATAAACATATAGGATGTCGGTTTAAAGAGAGTGGATTGTGCTGATGAAGACAATCAGTTTGTTGACACCTCAAAAGCCACTCTCTGTTCGAGTGCCAGATGTGCCTTTTTTATTCCCGGGACACAAACTTTTAATAGGATCCCAGACACAGCGGTCTTTGTCCAGGCGCTGGACTCAGTGAGAGGTGCAGCCAGGCCAGGACAGGCCAGGCCAGGCCAGGACAGGACAGCCAGGCCGACAGGACAGGACAGGACAGGACAGGACAGGACGGGACAGGACAGGACAGGATGCGGAGTCGGGGCCCGAGCGGCTCCAGCCGGGCCCTTTGTATCGGGGCCAGGCACGGTGTGGGAAACCCCTTTAAACAAGGAGCAGGGCCTGGCTCTCCTCTACACCCACTGCCTTTGATGGCGGACAGCGGGGGGAATTTACGGTGTGCCATTGAGTGGGTCGGAGAAAAGGGGGGACCCCCCCCCCCTCTCTTTGGACGGATCCGAATGGTCTTACGACTCTCTAAATTTTTTTGTAGGCTCCCGCGCTGATTTACAATGCCCATTCAGACGTTGTAACGGCAAATACAATAATCCTTTAATGGTGAAGGAGAGAAGGGGGACAGATTCAGGGGCCAATGTGCAGAACTGACACAGAAGCGCTATCTCTACTGTATATATACCACCACGGTGAAATAAAATAGAGGGCTAAGAATGTGTGTGTGTGCGTGTGTGTATGCGCGTGTCTGTGTGTGTGTGTGTGTGTGTGTGTATGGACCATTATAAAATATTCAAGCTATGCCAGATAAAATAGGTCAACAGAGAAAACATAGAAGGACCACATACTAAAATAGAGATGCGTTGCAAGTTAAATTACAGTTTACTGCTGCTCAACAATTTCACCATGGTAACAACAACGGTAACAACAATTTCACCATAGTAAAGAGCCAAGCACCGAGCAGCACAGTTAGAGGTGTGTTATGTGTTGTGCTGTCCCAGGCTGCTCAGAGGTCACTGTCACATCACCTCTCGTGAATCAGGGGTATAAATCATTTTGGTGTGGACTCCTTTTCATTTGGGAAACAGTAGCAGGATTTAACAAGCTGGAGGAAGCCTGCTGCACACAATGGCGTGCTGCTTTTCTGGGGCCGGTAGTAAATTCAGCACCTCTCGGGTCATTCGTGCTAGCACCTTCCCAGAGAACCATAATAAGAGACTGTAAAATAAAATCACAACCTGGTCATATTTTCAATCAACAGCTAATATGGGGAATACATATGCCCGCAATATGATAACAGCACCCGTGAGATTGGGAATGGAGCCATATTGTTCAGTGTGTAATAAGCTGCCAGCCAGGACTGCAATAATTAGACATAAATAAATGATTAAAAAAGGGAAATATGATGGAATATTAGGGAAATTCACACTACAATATTATGGCCACTTAGGATATCAAACTGCAAATTCGTTTAAAGTGAATAGAGGAAAAATACTGTCTCACAGGCCCATCACTGAAACATAACGTTTTTGCCAACCTCTTGTTCATAGGCTGATAAAAAGAAATTAACCAAATTAAACACAAGGTCCAATTTAAAAATAGGCCTATGTCAGAATACTACAGTAGGCTAGGTCTACTGCATTGTAGCGTACTATCAATTATTTTTCTGTGAAAAATTAGAGTTACACAGTTTGATCTGATAAATAATGATCAGCGTAAATGGCAACTGACATATTTTTCCTTATCAATTTAGGTAGGCCTACGTCGAGTTTTTGTTTTTATACTTCACACAAATAAATAAATAGACTAACAAAAGCACATAATCTATGGCCAATGTAAAGACTGTATACGCTGAAAAACAACGAGGGCATTATAAGTATACCCTCGCCTAAGAATTATGTAGCCTAATCCATATTGTCATTGAATGTCCAGGCCTACATCAGGTAGCCACCCCAAACACACGTTTCCATTCTGATAATTGCCTGCATTCACACATAAAGATGTGTTGCCTACTTTTTATTTGTTGCGTAGAATAAAACATAGGCTATGTCAGTTGTCGGGGAAAACGCTTAAATCAATTCAGTAGCCTACACATGCTAATTGCTGTATGTTAAAAGAGGAATGCAACTGTCATAACGTTTGATTGATTGACATATTCTGCGTTTACTAAAACTAGGCCTAATTAATAAACAAGAAAAACATGCTTAACGACCAAAATGCATCATTAAGAAGTAAGCAAAACACGCAGAAGTTCGTATAGGAGCACACGTTATTAGGAAGAAAACAGCGGTGATTTACCTTCCTCCGATTTGTTGGTAACTTTTCGAATGTCATTTGGAGTTTCAGCACCTTTAGCTCTCTACACTAACCACCAGGTGGCATTGTATGTAATTTTTCAAATGAAGGGGCCATATTGATTATAAACAAGCTAATATATCTGAAAAAGTCAAATGAATCAAACCAAACCAACCAAAAATCTAACGAATCCAAAATGTCTCTATCGATGCAACCAACAAAGGCTCAAACTCTTGAATGTTTTTGTCTGAATCTTTCCTACAACAACAACAACGAGAAATACTAATTATTATTATTATTATTATTATTATTATTATTATTATTATTATTATAATTATTATTATTATTATTATTAGCCTACTTGTATGCTTTAAGGTAGGCTACAAATTATTCGTTTACATCTAGGCCAAGGGTGCATTAGACAAAACGCATCTGAGTAAAATGCAAATGTATAAATAAACTTGACATTTCGAACATATAATTAAAATGACATAATAACTTAATCAAATAATTATTACATAAACAAATGCTCTCTGACTGCGTTTCAGCAGAACATACTTCATGCCATAACAACTCTGCCGCGCACACAAGAATACTGCAGGAAACAAATTAGGAATTAAATTATGTTCAGTGAAAGAAAGCTTTTAACCTCGCAGTCACACGAAAGTTTGTTTAGCAATGCAATAATTCATCCCTTTTAGGCCGCAGTAAGCGGCGTCTTTCTGTCAGTAAATCGATGTCAATAGGAAGCAACATGCTATCGATATCATCTGTTTAACCTTCCTTCTGTGGAATATACTTTAACTACATAAAAATGTAAATATTGATATGATAAGCTACTTGAGTCAGCATGAACTAATTTTGCTCATTATTTGATTGCTAATTTCCCAAACTGAAGACATTGTAAAAGTAAAGAATGCGGGATGCTGACGCTGAAAAAAGTAGTTAAATAATTATCTTAACTCATCCTCACAAAGCCTCGATTTCAAAATGAATGCTACAAGCAAGTTTATGATTGTTTGCAAATATTAATATTAATATTGATTTTGAGCTTTGAGGCTTTGTACATATGCTATATAATACACTGAGCCAAATCAAATTCAATTCTTAATTTGTTTTTAGATATATCAGATATACAGAAGTATTGTGCAAATTTTAAATTTCATATAATTAAAATTAAAGTCTGTTAGACTCTCACAATAATGAACTGTAGCATTTTCAAAATGGTCAACAAGTGAGGACTTTTTTTTAACTGAACTAAATTGCCATGTTATCCCTACAGGTTTAAAGTAAAATAGTCTCTGCATGACTTTCTGTGGACACGCACAGTGGTAATTTTTTCCCAGGTAAGGTGACCGCATCTCAAGACACATAACACAGATTTGTGTGTGAGCAGCACATGGGTTGCGAGCTGAGACAGTCTCTCTCTCTCCCTCTCCCTCTTTCTCTCTCTCTCTCTCTCTCCCTCAGGTTCTGGTCTGTGGCCAGCAGCTATAGCGGCCACTGAAAAATGGCGTTGAACTCGATCCCTGCTCCATGGTGCCATTACCAGTCCTTCACCTTGGCCTGGCTCATTGTGCTGCTCCCTGACAGCCATAATGCTAATCATTTGGTTCACTGGCCGTCTATGGGAGCCGTGTTTGAACAAGCGGGGCAGGGGGACCGTGCGCGGCCAGGTCAACCTAAAACAAGCAAAGCGGAACACCTCGGGCCGGCTCGCCACTCGTCAAACTCCGAGTCCAGGAGCTGGCCGCTGATGAAGACCTCTCCAGTACAGCTCACAGGACACTCCTTACCCTGTACTTCATTTCAATCAAGCCCACTACAAAGCTATTGAGCCACTCAGTGTAATTCGCAAGCACCAAGCATGGATGTCGATACACCTCTAAATCGTCCTGTTTGTGGCTCCCCGGGCGTGTAGCTGGTTTTTTTAACCTCGTGTGATTAAGATGGACAAAGCAAAATGGATGGTGATTCATTTTGACTCACCAGGGAGGCTGGCGAGATGAGAAAGCTGTGCAGCTGGCACGTGGGCACACAAGGAATGATGTGTGGGCACAAGCCAGGGCACAGTTCACCTGGGCAGCCGCCGAGGGATACCACGACTAAATAGATCCTCAATTTTCTCCCCAAAAGGCAATAGGTACTCAAACAAATAGTACATCAATTATCAGACCTCCATGCATCACCTGATTCAGATGAATACACTGGGCAAGAACATTCCAAAACAGAAGTCAACCCATCACCGCCCAACGTCCGCCTGCCTGCCGAGTGCGAAGAGATGAATTCAAATCAGCTAGTCAGACAAAGTTGGGTGTCGGCCCAGACTCTTTATTCAGCAAAAGAGTAACTCAGAAACTCGGCAAAGAAAACTCGGGGGAGTTAAGAGCAGTCTGTCGCTAAACACACACACACACACACACACACACACACACACACACACACACACACACACACACATACACATACACATACACACACACAAACACACATACACACCTCACACACTTACACAAACACACATTCACAGAATCATACTCAAACATGCATGCACATGCACTAATTCACACAACCCCCCCCCCCCACACACACACACACACACACACACACACAAACACACACACATATGTTCACACACACGGATGCACACACATACACACACACGAACGCATGCACGCACATACACAGAGATACACACATACACACAGACACACACACATACACACACAACTAGAGAGACCATTTATTTCCCTATGAAAGCAGCAGGGCCACCTGGGCCTTGCATCGAAACTCCATCAATCTCCAGAAATGGAATCCAGTGGAGGGAAAAATCAAATTCTCATTTGCAAGACGCAGAGGAGAGGAGGGGTGCGAAAGCTCCAGGTACCTGGGAAGGCTAACCTCCCCGTGAACTCGCGGCGTCTAATAGTTTCGCTATTTGTCTACGACACTGACAAGCCGCGGGGACGATTAGACGTACAAGGTCGGAATTTCCTATTCAACGCCCTCTCTCGTGTGCATCGCGCTGATGTTTTTTCGACGCCTCTCTCTCTCTGCGGGCTGAACTCTAAGAATTGTTTTTTCCCCTCAGACATCACAACGAAAGGTAAACAATAAATAGGCAGCATATCCACATAATACCTCCACAAAGGCACAGATAACAACCCAATCAATATTAGACGGAGACGTATGGCAATACTTCACAAGATTAAAGAGAGAGATGGTTGAAGGAGCATCTACATATTTCACTGCGTAAAGCGGCGCAGTAGAAGATGGCTCAGGCGAGACAGCCGCAGAGAAAGGAACAGTAGATTCACTTGTGCTTAAAGCTCAAAATGACAGAGACTGTGGCATCCTCATATCCCAGCGAGTGATGTTAGCAAGAGGCAGATTGTTAGAGATTAATGGGGAATTGCAAAAGAGAGAAAAAGAGAAAGAGAGAGAGAGAGAGAGAGAGAGAGAGAGAGAGAGTGAATGAAGGAATGAGAGTAAGATACAGAGAGGGAGAGGGGACAAGCAAGTGGAGGGAGAAGGTGGAGGGGGGTTGGGGGGGGGGGGGTGCAGAGAAATATCAGCATCTGCCGCAGCACAGTGGCCTTCTGGGAGCAGCGTGAACTTTTGAACCCGGGCGGCAGAGGCAGCGATGTGCAGAGCATGTTGGAGTCTAATAACGCGTCCTCTTCAATTCATTAATGCTGAGCGAGTTGAAGGGAGGGGAGAGGAGGAGTAGGGGAGCGAAATAGAAGCAAAAGAGAGGGACACAGACAGAGAGAGAGAGAGAGAGAGAGAGAGAGGGACAGAGAGGGAGAGAGGGAGAGAGGGGCAGTGGTGGCGTCATCACAGCAGCAGTCATTTAGCATGCTTTGTGCATCCTGCTGATGACGAACACCTTCTCTCTCATTAGGGCCCCACACAAATGTGCAGCACAAAAATGGATCTGTCTTCCAGCATGGCGAGGCAAATGGACGCATCAGTGGCCATGAAAGTGGACAGATAGATGGACGCCCCAAAATCAATGAGTGCAGGCACAGATACCAACGCCCCTTGAGCACTGTCCGTATTGTAATGACGGATTGCGAAAAGCGACGGCACTGGTCAGTACGGCCCTGTTGCCATGGCTGGGGCTCTCAGTAATGTAGTCATGGTGCGCGGGCTGTAGACAGGTCAGAGTTCAGACAGGTCAGCGGCTGACCAAGCCAGCACCCCCGGGGTCAAAAGTTCAGCGGAGGGGAGGAAGTCCGGGCACTCTGGCCGAGAGGAGCATGCCTGGCCCTCACAAGCGGGAGATAAGTGGCTAACTGTGTTTATACCAGCTGACCACCCCCCCCGCCCGCCACCCTTCTCTCTCTTGGAGAGGACAGCTTACACACACTCCTCACACACACATACAAAAAACACACACACACACAGGGCTCAGACCCCACTCCCACTACCGGGGTCACACAAGGTGCAAGCTCGTCACTACACACGCCTCCTTCAAGCGCATGCATCTATAGCTCCTGTACCACAACAAACCCATCTGAATCTGGTGGAGTGAAGCCATTTTTATCAACTTGCTATATACAAATTCTGGGTGAAATGACAAAAATAAACTTAACTTTAGTGTAGTCAAAGTTGGCATAAGGTGCACTCCAGCATCACGTCCTTTAATGGACCCTCCACTGAGTTATATGTTTTTCCGGACAGAAAACACATTCTTCTCCACAACTACAATGGACAAGTTCTCCACATCCTCCACAAAGAGGAGGAAGAAGAAGAAGAATGCGCTCATATCGAGCTTTTCTCTTTTAGTGCTTGAGTGACACTTAATTGGCAGCCCTGCGATACATTAATTTATCGATGAAACCTCTTTTTGAACTCTCCGGAGATGAATTACGCGCGATCAATTTCGCCCCACCAATCCGCCAATTAATTTAAGGCCCGGTGAGCCCCCTTGTAAATCAAATTTACATTTCGATTATCTAATTTGCAAATGAGGCACGACCGCACTCAACCTCCATCCCGGACGCTCCCTGCTGCAGCCTCAGCCAGGCAGAGAGGCTGTTCGGTGGCGGGGGCCAGGGTTATGGAGCCTGGGGACCGCAGCTTTTGTTTCAGGACATACATCTCAGTCAGCCCTCACAATGGCTGCGGACCATGTGCGACTTGTGATAGCGAGCGCACACACGCACATGCACACGCACACGCACACGCACATGCACGCACAGGCGAAACCCTGGACTCCTGGCTTTTTCCCTCCGTACATGAAGAAGTGCTTGGGTGATCCATACCGACCATCAAGCTGATCAATAGGGACGAGAGGGGTTTTTGATGGGCTGCCATACACCCATACCCCCTCACACACACACACACACACACACACACACACACACACACAGTCAGAGACTCACAAGTCATCAAAGGCAAGGAGTGCTGGTGCTATGTGTCTCGCAAGCATCCATTAAGGGCGTTCACCTGACACATCAAAAAGCCCTCCGGCGGACACGCACAACACAGATTTGCCCCTGATAACTTACTTCCCGTATCTAACCCCACCACCACCAACACCTCCATCACCTCCACCACCACCCGAGACTCTCAGTCTTCCTCTTCCCTTTCCCCTTCCCTTTTGCTATCTGGCACAGGGAAGGGTGGGTGGGGTTGTGTGTGAAGTAATGGCGGCTGGCTGCCGTGGAGGGTGGAGGCTCCAGGAGTGGAGGCTGCCTGCCACCCAGACGAGGCGTCCACGAGGAGGCTGGAAGCTCGGGGAGGCACGGCCGGGTCAAACGCGCGGTCTGCGGGTGAAACGCAGTTCACATTAGCATACAGACAGGGGCCCTGACAATGGAGCGCCCATCTGTCCCTGTCAGGCATTACAAATCTGGTGTCAAGCGCTGCTCTGGGGATGGAGAGAGAGAGAGAGAGAGAGAGAGAGAAAAAGAGAAAGAGAGAGAGAAAGGCAGGCTGCAAGCACGAGTCAAATGAAATAACACACAAGCTGACTCCTCCTGCTTGTGTGTGCATGTGTGTGTGTGTGCGTCTGTATGTGTGTGTGTGTGAGTCTCTAAGTGTGTGTGTGTGTGTGAGTCTCTAAGTGTGTGTGTGTGTGTGTGTGTGTGTGTCTCAGCCAACAGTCATCTTACAGCACAAGGAAAGAGGGATGGAAGGGGAAGGAAAGAAAAGAAAGGGAGGGAATGTTAAAGACAGAGGGAGTAAAAAAGACAGTGAGACAGAAAGGAGTAGTGACGAAAGAGAAAGAAAGAGAAACAGAGGAAGTCTGCTTCCACCCACGCTTTGCCATGCAATGGCCGACGTGTTTTGGGTGGAAGGTGCTCCGGCTGAACCCTTGAACTGTGTTTGCCCTGCTGCTTCTCTCGTCCCAAGGACAGCAGGTGAAGGAGTGTCACTGTGTAGTCACAGCCTTACCTCAGCTTTTACTGCTGACCTCAATCTCGAGGGGGGCAGGAAAAATATCCACCGCATGATATGATCGTGCCGAGCGAAAAAAAAATCAAAACAACTAAACGCCGCTGTTTAGTGCTTCTGTTCCCAGCGTGATCTAGTGAGAGGCGTGGGAACAGAAGCTGCATGGAAATTGGGCAGCGAAGCATTCAGAATTTATGTAAAGGTAATACGTGCTTTATTTCGGCGGCCATATTTGTTCCTGATGCGCGCATTGCACCAAAGTCCTTTTTTCCCCCTATGTAATAGGAAAGAGACGAGCCATTTGATTGGAGGCTGCTACTGGGTGAACCTAAAGTGAACCCTGAACTGCACTTGCCCCCGACAATCATTATCTTTATTGAAAGAATGACACATTTTCATTCAACAGATGCTAAACCCCCCACAACCCCCGAATGACTCTAGCCGCCTCAACTAAAGCGGAACTTTCACTGAGGGGAGGCACATTAAAAGAAATCAGAGGGACATCATTGACCTACTCTTGCCCTTGTGCTACAAATGTAAGTCTAACATATATATATATATATATATATATATATATATTATATACACAAGGGTGGAGGGTGAAGGGCTTGAAGGGGTCATGGCAGACTATGCCTTGAGTGGAACAGCACGGTCTTTGGTTGATTACTGCAGCAACCAAGCTAATTAGCGTAACGTCTAGCACAACTACCTCAGAAACAATGGCTTTGTCAGACATTGTTTTGTTTGTTTTGCCTTAGGATTTATAGACTATGTGGATCTATCGGACTAATATGTACATGCAAATACTGCATGTATGAATAAAATCATGGATGTAATAAAACAATATCCAAATCTACAAAACCTGCACAGTCATACAATTAGAGGCTTTTGAAATTGAGAGCTGTGTGAGGAGGGTTACGAGCATGTCATTTCCCAAGGGGTGAACACCAGATGAACTCTGAACTCCAGTTAGCCCCTCATCATTGCGCAGTAAGAGAGTAAGACAGAGAGAGAGAGAGAGAGAGAGAGAGAAAGAGAGAGGGAGAGTGGGTGAGACAGAGAGAATGGGGGGAAAACCCAGACTGAGAGAGTGGCGTAAGGGGGGGGTGGGGAGGACACACATAGCACATATAGCAACACCCATGATGCATTGAGGTGGCATGTTTGTGCTGTTTTAAAATGCCCTCTCCTTCGCACTGCTCTAAGGGGCTCTGCTGCAGCAGATGACAGATAGGCCCAGGGAAGAGCCAGACGCGGGCCCTCAGGTACCGGCTTGTATTTCCATCCCAGCTGGGAGGGCAGAGGAGCAGAGGGATCATCAGTCACGGACCCCCTGGCCTGGAGCTACGGCTCCACGGCGTACCCGCTCCCCGAAGCTGAGTGATAGAAACCAGCCTGCCGATGCCGCCGCCGCCACCGCACCCTGGCCCACCGCGGAGATGGAAACGTGACCACCCCAGCAGAAACACACACATTCATCCTGCCTTTTACACCGCCTGAAAAAAAACACCTCTCTCTCTCTCTCTCTCTCTCTCTCTCTCTCTCTCTCTCTCTTTGTCTCTTCCTTTCTTTCCTTTCTCTTTTTTTCTTTTCCCATACATTACCCATAGCCCAGTATATCTTCCATACATTCAGTCACTCTACAGTCATCCACTGTAAATCCATAAACTCATACCGAACCCAATATGAGCATTGCCATTTATTAACACACAACCTGATATAAACAGAAAAGACAGAGAGGTGACCAGGTGACTGCCCACACACACAATGAGCCCTGCACCTTCAGCCATAAAGGAGACCAAGTAGCCTATTGAATCCACCCAGATTTGTTTGCACTGGCCACTAGAGGGAGCTCTTCCTCCCTTTTCTATCCCAGCTCTTCCCATACCCATGGCTCTTTCCCCCCTATCCCCAGCCCCAGCCCCAATGTCTGCTGGCAGCTCCGTGGGAAACCACCAGGGGGCGATCTGTAACTAGACACCTCCAGCGTGATGTTCCTCCAGCACGCCTGCAAAAGAACTTTCATCTCCCTTTTCAAATTAAGCACGTTCTCCCAAAAGCAATAAGAGGCCAAATGTGGAACTATCTCCAAGAGACATAGCATAAAAACATACAACACACATCCAAAAACCCTCACACACGTAAAGACACGACCCAACACACTCATGAACCACACACACACACACACACACACACACACACACACACACACACACACACACCGAGAGAGACTCCCACACAATGCTTTTTACTCACACTCCAAGGATCCCTCCTCCTGGTAGTCGGAGGCCACGGAGAGGTCGTCGGAGGGAGCGGAGCGCCCCAGGCTGTTGCTGTGATTGTCATCGGAGCTATCCTCATGTCTGGACTCCGCTGTGGGACATAACAAAGGAGTCAGCATAGCACGCACACACACACAGACACACATGCATGCACAGACAGACACATATACAAGCATATGCACACACAAATGCTCACAAATAAATACACACACACACACACACACACACACACACACATGCATGTACGTACATAACACACACGTGTGTGTGTGTGTGTGTGTGTGTGTGTGTGTGTGTGTGTGTGTGTAAATAAAGTATAAATACATAAATGCTCACAAAAAATGCAAACACCCTCTCTCACACACACATATACACACACGTGCATGTAGAACACACACACAGAAGACACAACAGGAGTGGATTACATAGCACGCATAGAGGAAGCGCAATGCCATTCGACCTGGGTTAAACTTCCAGCAGAGACTGATCCGTTCCACCCGTGCTCTGCAGGAAATGTAGACCCATTTGTTTCAGCGGAGAATTCATTGGCAGTTGTCACATAAATATAGCATAGCCTATGGCCCACGGAGCACAGCAGTTTTCTAAATCAGTGACACGGTCTTGATGTCAGTTAAAGATAGAGTCATGTCTTCTCCATTAGTCATGTGTTATCTGGGGAGACTGATAAGGGGAGATGAATAACACTCGACCTGACAAACAAACTTGACCAGCATCATGAGAAATGAGAGATGCAGTCACTGTGAGACTGCCAGAGGAGCTGAGAGAGAGAGAGAAGAGAGAGAGAGAGAGAGACAGAGAGAGAGAGAAAGAGCACTAAGAGAAAGACACATAGCTCTCCATTCACACATAGAGGACATACGTGTACGTGTACACACACACACACACACACACACACACACACACACAACTTGACAGTAAAATATTATATAAAAATATCACAAGCTCAAATCAAATGCTTTACTTACATCTGAAAGGAAACTCCTGTGGATTTCTGCAAAAACACAAATTAACCCAGATTAAATTTGTAAGACATTTACATCCATAATCCAGTGAACGCAACACAATGGCTCAGGGGCTGAATCACTAACCCAAGCAAGTCATGAAAGAGGCAGGCCGTCTACTGACATCTTATTGGCGCTAACAGGCCAGTGTTTATATCTTGGCCATAAACCTCTGAGAGATTAGCATACAAGTGATGGGGTGAAAGTACATGCACAGCAGAATATGTCAGAAGATGTCAGAATAACACATCTTTGGAAAATGCATTCCATTTAGTTAAGCGTAATATTATTCTAACATTTGATTGTGAAATAAACCAAACAAATTTAAATGAATGAGTAGTTTATATTTGGGGCATTAAAAATGCTTGGTTGAAAATAATATATTTTCGATATAAAAAAAAATGTTTTTGCAATCAATGTCTACCTGTTGAAATTCTCTTGCAAAACGGCATCTACTATAAAATAGCAGCCTTCAAACACACAGTTTTTGTTTCCGTGTCTCTTTCAACAAAACCACAACCTCAGACACCTAACTGGTATTGGTGTCAAATGTGCTGTGTGCAATCCCACCAGACTCTAGCAAAACATTCAACTTCCTGTGTCTTTTTGTCAGCTCTCAAACACTTCCTGTGCATTTCACCTCCTTACGTCTGTACAGTTGGCAGAGAAGTGACTGAATTTTCCTTTTTGCCTTCTCACTGCTATATTATTATGTCTGTACCTCATCAGAATAACTCATGTCTATTCTAACAGACATTAAACATATCTTTAATTACATATCAAATGTCTCTCCTGAGTCACTGTTGCCTGGTGACAATTTCCTTTCTATTTTCATGTAATTTTAATTCAAATGAATATGACTCTTAAATCGTCTTTAACATCACTGTCTGCATTTGAAATGATGACATGAGTACAAAATGACTGCAAAATAAAGATGGTGGCACCATGTTACATGTCCATGTAAGACATAGCACATAGGAGGATGTGCATGACACAGTGCATACACAGCGGCCTACCTGGTGTGGACCACACGGAAGTTCTTCAGGAGTATCTGTCGAGTCTCGCTGGCATGTCTGCTGAGGTTTTCATCCTGGAGAATGCTGGAGACAAACAGCTCGCAATCTGAGAAAAAAGGAAACAAAAGTCAGCAACTGTTAACCATCCTATCCACACAAATTGATGAATTATTGCATCTCACAGAATATGGATAATCTATACAACATATACATAAATAGATAAATGAATAAACTGATCCATCCTGTGATAAAAACAGGTAGGAAACTACCACTGTTTTTATGGGTAAATATGACTACCTAATATATCTGATACAGGATTATTATTCAATAGCAGTGAGCATCAGTGTTATGGTCCATGCAAATGCCTGTCAGTGGATCAAGTTAGGTGACTCTTTTGATGCAAATTCTACAGATGGTGTTCCAGTCCAACCAATACTTCTATTGTACTTGGGAAAATCAGATAACAGTTGGTTGGCATTCCCACTGGTGGTAAAAACTCTTTCCTTTCATATTGCTATATGAGAGATATATAAGAATATTGGTATACTAGGCAGCTTATCAATGAAATAAACATAACCAGGTTAGCAATCAGAGACAGAGGATTCATTTCAACTCAAGGATCATCAAAAGTGAGTTTAATCACACAAATCAAACATTCAACATGGATATCAGAAATACTACTGCGGAACTACAACATTCAATATTCATCTTTTGAGGACAATATATGATTCATAACAAGACATAGCCCTAGATCTAAAACAGAGTTATATGCCTTGCCAAAGCTATAAATATATTTTCTGAACAAAGTCAATAAATCTTCAGTGTCTCTTGTTATAGTCAATTAAGCAATGACATAAAAAAAGTGTCAGATATTAAGATGCAACTGTAAAACTTTGGATATCTTGTCAGTGAGAGCATATTACTGGTAGTCCTACTACCTTCCAAAAGTCTTCTGATATCATCTGAGAGGGTCCCCATTCCTCTTCCTCTTCAGATGAAGTGGCAGCTTCGAAAAACGTCCGTCTTTGAAAGTCTGTCCGTCTTTGAAAAAGTTTTGACGTCCAGAAAGGATGACCTGAGACACATGCGAGATCTCCGTCACTGAATTTTTCACTGAACTTCACTACAGCTTTTCACAGCTCATTCACTGCACACTGTTACCCGTAAATGAGTCACACACACACACACACACACACACACACACACACACACACACACACACGCACACACAGAGAGACACTGATACACAGCCATAGAGTGAGCGAGAACAAAGAACAGAGGAAGTATGCTGTAACAGTGGTTTTATGCACTAAACAAGAAGAGATGCTACCATGGTAGAGGCTCATCCTAAACCATTTGTCCTAAAACATTATAACATATGTTAGAAATGATAACATAAATTACAGAATTATATATTATACATTTTAACATATTACAAAGCTATGGCCAACTTAAATGATTAGAATTGTTTCACAATCTGCAGATTTTTAAAATAACATGCCTATGCATTGTATAGTGGAACATGTCTGACAACTGAATGTTGCTTTGTTATGTGTCACTTACTTTTGCTTTAAATACATCAGGTCATATGAAGACCATTTATAAGCATATATGTTTGTGATGACAATGTTGAGATTGAACAATAGACATAAAAAAAAGAAAACCAAGAATATTTGTGTGGTAATATTTGGCATTATCTAGGGTTGTATACAAGGTGACATAACAAGATCTAACTGCGACCTCTGTACTAACCAAGAAGGAAACAGTGTTGCATGATAGGCAAATGCAAGCAAATAATAGTGCACCTGAGATCTCCACTATAATAAAACACACTAATTGTCCCTTTTTATCAGTATAAAGCCAGTAAAATGTTTCCAACTAACCACTCAAGTGTGTGTATGCACACAATACTCACTGCAAACATTTCTGTGACCTTTGCCAAGAATTTCCCCTTGATTTTCATTTCAACAAGGGCCTGATAGGGGCTTGGGGTGGCAGGGACACCCCCACAAAGCCTACTTACAGTACTTCCTTGTGATATTGCATCTACCAATGTGCTTCAGCTGTCAACAAAGAGT
Source organism: Alosa pseudoharengus (assembly GCF_046254945.1). Classification (NCBI taxonomy): domain Eukaryota; kingdom Metazoa; phylum Chordata; class Actinopteri; order Clupeiformes; family Clupeidae; genus Alosa; species Alosa pseudoharengus. The sequence goes on along the minus strand of NW_027468674.1, from coordinate 26,373,217 downwards.
GCTTTGCTACTTTATGAGTATAGTTGACTATGTTGTATTCCTTTTTACAACTAAACAGTTTGGTTATTAATAATGCACATTTTAGTGCTGAAACTCGGGCTCTAATATTTATACTGTTTTACTTTTACGTTTATGTGCCATCCTTCTGAGTCTGTGCCCCCACCCTAACCCGACCACCCCATTCGTTTTTTCAAGAACTGACACTGCATTTCACAATTACAATGTGACTGGTTGGTGATATTTGCTATCAATGGGTGAAGAATAGATAAATAGCACACAACGTGAACGTAGTAGGCTACTCGTTCTCCGAAGTTCATGGTTCAAATAAAGGAACAAGTCTCCGAGTGCCTGCCAGTGATTGTAAATGTTTCCTATACACATCACATTAAGGGCCTATTTACCACAAAACATCATATTGCAACACTTCTGGCGTGCACAGGTTTTCAGTTGTTTTTCCACAGAGTTGATTTCATATTTGTCGACAAACTTTAAAGGGATCAGGTGCAGGCCTACCCTCCACGTTATTCTAGTAGCTAATGTGACAGCCATGCTGTCATGGGAGCAATACTCCATTGCACTGCCATCTTGCTCAATGGGTGGTGGCGTCTGATTGATATCAGTCAGTCGCCCATGACGCATCTTACCTGCTAGTTTGTTTCCGTAAGCTACGTTGCCCTGCAAACTGCGTTTTTGGAAACATGTAAAATTATGACGTTTCTTTCTTTCATGTAGGTCCTAACTCCTATATTTGATGAGATACGACTTACACATAATAGGTTATGTATCCTATTTCTGAGAGTCAGCTTACGGTGAGTAACAAACTAGGCCTACTAAAAATAAAATTCCAGATAGGCCTACTTAGTGAAAGACTTACCAAAGGACGTTGGTAAAGATGGCAAGCTCTCGAATATCAACGAAGCTGTAATGACATGAGGGTTGTATTATAAGTTACGGCACACACCTCTAGGGGGCATTATGCTCTATCTACCAGAAACGGAAAAAGCACAGTAGGCCCTATTTGAAAATGTTATCACAGTGGAGACTGGCGACAGAATTTCATTCCAAGTTTTTCATCAACTCTGGAAACTTGATGTGAGCGTTAAAGGCTGAACTGTTGACCCTGACCAACTGTTTGTGCTGCCCTAGCCATGCAGGAAATGGGTGGTTTACACAATGGGGGTGGCTCTTTACATAAGAAGGGAGACCTATTTTTGATTGTCCTACTTGTCATTGCCAACTGTGTCTTCACATGTCAGATCTGAGGTGATGCTATGTGTGTGTGTGTGTGTGTGTGTGTGGCCATACATTGCAGTTATGAATACAAACCAACCTGGGGTTATTGGAATACTAGTATGCTGTTAATGAGTGCAGACACAAACAAATATCATACAGATACTGGTTTTACACATGCTATCCACTTAGACTCCAACTCATGTAATGAATGACAATTAATACAGTTGCATTAGACAACATTAATTTTCTCAAGGTTAAATTGAAAATATCCTTTCAACAAGAAACAAAAAAGACAACAGTAGAAGACCCGAAGCGGAGTTGAAATTCCACTGGGGGACATGCCCCCTTGACCCCAGTCTCACTGTCCCTGCAGCCAGAGCCCTGGAGAAGGTAAGAAAGAGGGAGGAATGAAGCCCCTTGCCTCTCTCTCCCCCTCCCTCTCCCTCTCTCTCTCTCCCTCCTTCTCTCCCTCCCTCTCAGGACCCAGCCTCCTGCCTGCTGGGCATGGGCATATGAAAGGAGCCTGCCTTTGTAATCTACCCGGGATTACACCGCCCAACAATACAGCGTTGAATGGGTGACAAAGGCCCGGTATCAAACACTGGCCTGGGCTGATGAGAGGAACCTGCTATGATCTCCCACCACCAGCGCCTTCATCTGGCTCTCTCATCTCCCCGAGAGCAACCCTTTGCCATTCGCTCGCTCTCCCTCTTTTCTTCTCCGCTTCTCTCTTATCTTGAAGAGCAGGCTCTTCTCCCTTTTTTTTGACCTGCCACCTCCCCCTCCTCTCCTGTCCTCTCCTCTTCTCTTTCCTCTCCTCCCCTCCTTCTCTGTATCTGACCATTCCTTTCATTTACGTTTCACGGACAGGAGGGCTGGGTCTCTCTGATCTGATAGGGAGTAAGCAACCACCCATACACACACACACACACACAAAATCACCCTTAAGGTCTCTCCATTCATTCCACAGTGGTACTGCCATGTAAAAGGGGAAGATCTAGCTGATAAACTTTTGATTGATTTTCATTTTCATTGATTTTTGACGCCTATGGAATCACAATAGTACACACACACACACACACACACACACACACACACACACACACACACACACACACACACACATACACATACACACACAGGAAAAGCCCCTGGTTCATTCTGAGCCACACTCGCTTGTCAGCACTGACCTTTTGAACCTCTATTTGTTTCTAATTTTCCTCCTGCTTAGGCACTTCAGAAACAATTCGCTAGCAACACCAACAAGATATGTGAGCCTGTGCTTTAGGGGCCTTTGTGGTGAATGTTTGAGTTTCCTAAGGAGAAAAAAAGCATGATTGTTTGTTCTAGGGATTTCCTCAGACATAAATGTGTGTCCTCGCCCAAACCACAAACAGGTTGGGGGTGTCCTGAAGGATAGATCTGAAATAACTTGGAGCTGACAAACAGGTTCTTCTCTGATACATCCACTGAGAGCCCAAAATAGAGGGGAAGCAATTACTTAAAAATCGCTCAAAGGGGAGAGCTTTTGTTATCTCTTACACCATGTAGAAATCCCACTTTTAGTCAATTGAATTAACCGGGTACCAATTTAGTACAAATGGGAACCTAATATATCGAGGTGTGATAAAAAGGGCCACGTTCAGTCTACAACAACAAAGCTATGCCAGGTATTCCAGGTGTGCATTGGTATTGACATGCACTTCTGCCCGTTATAAGTCTATGTATCATCAGTGTTTGAAGCCATTATTTTAAGATAAAATAATAATTATATTGTATTGTATTAACTGGTTCTGGTTGTGTTTGAATCTTCGTCATTGAAGTATTTACTCTAATGTCCAGGACATGTCAATAATACTAAAATATATTTCATTGGAAAAAATGATGTAGGCTACATGCAGTAGTATCAGTCCCTTATGAGAAACATGTTGCCATGGTGATGGGTTCAATTTTTTTTCACCCTCTCCCACAGACTTTCCCCTGTTCCTCCTGTATGGAACAGACAGCTCTCCATCAATACACCATTCTTCTTGTTCATCCAATGGCGCATCTGAACCTGTTTGTAAACGCTGTATGTGAGCGTGACAGAGAAAACACATCAGCAATGGTGAGGTGAAAGAGGAAGAGAGAGAGAGAGAGACAGGGGGGCAAATGCAGAAGAGAGAGCACAAATTAAAAAAGGAACCTTGGACACAGAAGATGATTAGCAAAAAAAAGAGACAGAAGAAGAGACAGATTGGATGCTGGAACTGGGGAGAGACAAAGGCAGAGAGAGAGAGAGAGAGAGAGAGAGAGAGAGAAGCAGAGAGAGGGTTTGGGGGAATGGAGCATACGGCAGCCCTAATGATCAGAGGGAGTGTGGGATGTCACCAGGACTGTGTAACTGCCAGCGATTCCGCACACCATCGCCTGGGCTTGTCCTGCTGATTGGAATATAAAACACGAGGAGAAAGAAGGGGGGGGGGGGGTAGAGGGGAGAACAGATCTCCGAGCAGCAGAGCAGAGGGGGGGGAGGGGAGACTGGAACTGAAGCTGAAGCTGTCTCCACTGACACTCAGCCTTCGCTCTGTGTGTGTGTGTGTGTGTGTGTGTGTGTGTGTGTGTGTGTGGAGAGACAGACTTGGGAGCTAGCCAGCGAGACCGGCACAGTGTCACCGGCAAAATGAACTGTCACCTTTCATTTGTCACCCTTGGAGACGCACAATTGGCTGCACCGGGGCACGTGGCGAGGGAGCTGATCGAGTGGTGTCCATCACTGGCTCCCCTGTGAACCAGGCGGTGCATGTAACACCGGCACGTATAAATTATGCACACAAAAAGAGCCGAGCCAACGAGCGGTGGTGTCAATCTGACGCCGACTCCAACACCTCACTGCGGTGACCTGGGAGTAGCCGCCTCCTCGATCTTCCTCCGTTAGCGAGATCCCCCCCCCCCCCTCTCTCTCTCTCCCCCCCCCTTCTCCTCTTCTCTCTCTCTCCTCTTCATCCTGACACTGGAATGGAGATCCTCATTTTTTTTCATGAACGCCAGGGCCAATATCTGTCTGAGGGTTTGCTGGCAACTGCCAGGGCCCGCGCGCACGAGGGGTCTTGGATGCAATCCCAGGGATCGCATTAAGATGTAAACTCCAGCCCAATCACTTGTCCCTCTCACTTACCAGACTAATAGGGGAGCAGACTGATGGCGAGCACAGGCGGCAGCAAGGATGTGCTTGAGCGCAGACTTGGGAAGGAGAAACAGGGTGTGTGTGTGTGTGGGGGAGGCCAGGGGGGATGGGCTGGCGTACATTGTTTGGATGCAAGCCAGAGGGGACCAATGCACTGCAAAGGAGATGGCCTCAGATACTATCATCGTGATGTGGGCTCCATGAGTGTGACCTGAATCTTACATCTGCAATCCACTGCTCTGTGTGTGTGTGTGGGTGGGTGTGTGGGTAACAGGAGGTGAATGGCAGGTCACCATACCCCCACCTCTCAGTCTATGAATAGTGCATACAATGCCCCTTTGGTCCCTTTAAGTCCCTGTCCCCCCTGCGGAGTGACATGCTTCAGAGGGACTTGAACAAGACCCAGGAAGTCAAGCCAGGCATTTGATTTGTAAAAGACCTTGCAACAACTCTGCCCAGCATGGGGAGCAGGGCACTTCCTTCAGCTGGGCTACGGGATCTCAGGGCTAGAGGGTGGATTCAAGATGGTGGATTACAACAAAGGAAAAGGGCCCTGTTTGTGGAGGCTTTAAACATGTTTCTTTTTACACACACATCACAGCAACCCTTTTAATGTTAAATCCTACTGATCTGGTTTGAGGTATCTTCCTCCTCTTGTTTTCTGGAATGTTCTACTACCTGTACTACCAGAAATGGTGTGGGAATAAACAAAGACATGTAGAGGGTCACATCACCACTCACCTGATCAGGAAGGACAGCCATGAAATAGATCTGAGGCCAGAGGCATTCAGATTGACACCCCTGAGGGGATGACTTCAAATGGGATGTGGGAGAGGATTTGAGATCAATTACATTACATTTGGCTGACACATTTTTAACCAAACCTAAATATTGTGAAATGAGCGGTCGAGGAACTGTCTTTTTTCCACGTTATCTGCTGCTGTTTCAGTGTCAACCAGAAAATAAATTTGATTGCGTGCAATTGTGTTGTGAAAAGTAGTTCATGAGCAGAAACTGCCTCAAAAATAATACTACTGATTCACAGTGAATAAAATTCAGTTTTACCACATTACATTGGATTATTTATATATGCATGCAAACTTGTTAATTTGTGGTATATGTGGGTCCTAAACATCTTTATTTTTGCCTCTAGTCTGAAGTCTGTTTCTCTTGGTCAGTGTGTCTTTTTTCATCAGACCCACCTGGTTTGTGTCCTCTCCTTCTCCCTCCCTCCCTCGCCTGTCCACTGCTTGCTTTGCATTCTCCAGTGTGAGGTTTCGCGACATGCTGACAGGGCGGTGAAATGCCTTGTGCTCCTCTGCCGGCCAGCACATCTGTCTCTCCCTCTCTCTCTCTCTCTCTCTCCATGGAGCGGGCCTCTGTCCCCGGGCCCCGACACCTCCTCACCAGGCGCTCCGTGGGGGCTCCGTCCAGCTCGTCCCCTCCAAAAGGACAGGCATCGCACCCGGGGAATAAACCCTCAGAGTCTGCATCTATGGCAGTGCTGCCTGGCACCTATAGCAGAGTTTAATGCCATATGGCTGCAAAGAGGGTTTGAAATTGTATATGAGCAGAGTCCATGACTGTGGTGCATGCTTTCTGCGCTGTCATATTGCTCCATCAACCCAAAGTGGTGTGATATTGCCTTCTACAACCTCACCCCTCATAGTTACTCTAAATATTCTTTGTCGATACGAACGGTTTGAATAGAAAAATCCTTCATCATTACTCTCATAAACATTCATGAGTTAACAATACTGATGCCAGAAATGATTTTATAGGATCTCTAGATAACAAATATTTGTATTAAAGACTCACCATGGTCAGGGAGGAAATGGGCTATTAACTTCCTTATAAAAAAAAAGATTTTTATTTGTTTCAAATTATATAGTATAATTCAAATTGGGATCTAATGTATTTTCAAAACAGAAGTACAGGAGCTGGATCTGACCTCTGTCTCATTGAATCCCCCTCAGGCAGAGCGATCTAATGCTTTTTAGAGTTGATTTTGGACTGAACTCTGGGTGAACCTGGCCGGCAGAAAGGGCGCTGACGGTGCAGGGGCTGTTGGGGCAAGAAGTGAGCAAACCCAACACCCTGGGTAAATATTGAAGCAGTCCATCAGAGGAGCAGGGGCAGAGAGAGAGGGAGGGGTGAAACTGGGTTGTCAAGCCCCTGCAAACTTTTTAAAGCCACAACAAGACACCAACAGAGGAAAACTAATGATCTATTTAGATGTTTCCGGTGAACTTTCCTCTCTCTCCTTTTTATTTGTTTGTTTATTCATTTCAGTTTCGTCGGCTCCAGTCATTGCAGATGCTTTTAAACCCTGAGGTTCTTTTTTACGAGTCTTAAGTTTCACATAAATGATCTATAAAAGTACTACACTGATTAGTCAATCAAAAATGTTAATTGGAAAAGTGTTTTAAGAGGCCTGTAATGGGTGCAATGAGGATATCAATAAAATTAAAAAAACACCACACTTTTTTAAAACATACTTTTCAAAGTGTATCAAAGTAATGCCAACAAATGCATTATTACTTTGACGAACCTTCATAGCATGAGTCCTCATCATCCATAGGTTTGGGCTCTCTAGAGAAGAGGCAGAGGCAGTAAATCTAGTCAGGTGGTGTGAGACTCTGCTGTCATGAGTGTGTTTACATGTTTAGAAAGCCTGGAGGCTCTCAAAGGTGAAAGGGTCAGAGGAAGCCACCCAGTGTGCCGTGCAACATTCCACATGTCACTCTATCCAGAGTGGCCCAGGAGATTCAAATTAAGGTACAATTCTATGCACAACTGTCCCATAACAATGGGAATGACCCACCCCCTCTCTAGTATGAATGAAAATTGAGTCAATCAAATGCCTTTGTAGGTATAGAGTGAAAGAATGTAGGACAATTATGCATGGTCTTAAAAATAATACAATTTATTTACAAGTCTTTTTTATATAAAATTCATTTTGAGTTTGGTCACTTGAACATGTGTATGATTACACAGACTCTCCATCTCATTTTCAAACACACATCTGTACATGCATGCGTACATGCACACACACACACACACACACACACACACACACACACACACACACACACAAATACAGCATGTAGCCTAGTGCAAACTTTCTCACTGAGCATTGCAATAGTGTAACAATGTAGAGTCCACAACCAAGTAAACAACAATGTTACATGGTAAACATAATGTGCAATCTGTATTTAGCATCAATGGGAGCCTCATTTCCACAACTTCAGACACCAAAGTGCATCTGACAAATGTGCACTTAAAACCCGCTTCCTCTCCAATAGGGCCGAAGGTAAAAGTCAAGTCGGAAGGCTTTACTTCTATGAAGTTAATATAAATGTCCATATGCTCTAACGTTACTTGCATAAATCAGCTTAGAAGTGATGTGTCCGAGCTTGGTGACCCACTTGGGGACGAAGTGGTTGAGTTATCCGTGTTGTTTCCCGTGTCGCTGGCAGAGCCCCTTTTCACAAGGGCGACAGAGGGCCTGCTTTCTTTCTCACGCTTTTTCTGCTTCATTCTTCTATTCTGGAACCAGATTTTGACCTGTGTTTCGTTGAGATCCAAAGAGGCAGCCACCTCCACTCTGCGGGCCCTCGTCAGGTACTTGTTGAAGTGAAATTCCTTCTCCAGCTCGGTCAGTTGCTTTGTAGTAAAATTGGTCCGGATGATGTTCTGTTGTCCGTGGTTTCCGTAGTCAGTGACTTTAACTGTAAAACACATAAAGATCAACACAAGACCAACTCAAAATGGACAGCCTATCATGGTTGAAGTAAACAGTGTGGCAATGTAAAGTGGGCTTTCTAGCAATATAACAAGAAACCAAAGCAGTTGTTTTGAATTATAAAATAAGTTAAACTCTACCTGTTTTTGGTGGGTTTCTCTTAACTTTCATCCAATCGAAAGTTTTCCCGAACTGAGTTTGTTCTGAGTTACAATTCAGGTTACTGTCATTGTTTTGGGTAGGCGAATATTTGGAGTAAATGTTGTTATATCCTTGCGATGGGTCCTGCTCTCCACACCGAGTTGTCTGATATTGACTACTAGGCACTGGCCCAGGGGCGCCCTGGGCGTAAGAGCCAACGTTTCCTCCCATGTTTGGAACGGAGAATTCAGATGTGGAGAACATCAGTTCCTGCTCCTGACCCAAAACGTATTGATGGTGTCCATAGTCTACGTTCGGGCAAACCTGTGCGCTGTAAGTAGGGTTCCCACTCGAAACCACTTGAAGACCCAGGTTCACGTGGTGCGGTGTGTGCTGGTGATGTGAGAAGGTCGTGCCTTGGTGCTGATGTAACGCCGAGGCAGGATTCGCACCTATGGCGAGCCGTCCCTCGGTACTGTAACTATCACTGGTTGCACAAGAGCCTGGAGATAAAGAGGGTATGCATCCCTGGTCCATTGGGTGGCATCCAACCCTGGAACCGAAGGCGTTTGTCCCGCGGTTGTAAATCGTGTAATCAAGGTAGGAGTTCATTCTTGGGTTGTTCAGGCAGAATTGATGGCAATGGATCTGTCCTCGTTAATGGCTGTTCCGCGTGCCCTACAACCTCTGGGCCGTATGTCAAAGCTGAAAAAGTTCCTACCAAGCTCATATCACCTTAGTGACATGTCATGTGACCCACCGAGCACCAATAGGAAGAGAGCTACAGAAGTTTGTCTGGGCGTTGCAGTCGTCTATCAAACCCATTCTATTTGCATGAGAAAACACTTCTGTCACAAACGTCCATCAATCTGATATACAAGTATGTGTCAAATAATTATAACGTTGGTGAGGTTAATGATAATAATCATTAGGGTAACAGAGATACAGCACTAAAACTGAAATACCTATTCATTCACATTTAGAGTTTAGGCCTACAGGTAAACTGCAAAAGTTTGAGGAGGGGGATGAATGACAACAGATAAGTGTAAAGAGAACAATTATCTAGTTTACAAGGTGTGGACATTTTTGAATGAGCCATGGAAATTCTTGTTTAGCTGTAAAGTTCAGCTGCAAGATTTATCATGATCGGCTGTATAATTGGGAAATTATCTAGGCCTACTGTGGAAATGTTTTATGCAAAATGTTGACCAAGAATGCATAAAAGCTCACAATTTCTACACGATTACTTAACCAATGTTGATACAACGTGGTTGGTTAGGCTATATAATTTATTGATTTAGCATTTGAAGCACTTCAATAAGCTTATGTTACTCGTAAACAATGCTATTCGTTTTTTCCCTTTCAGATAATCATTGACAGGATTGCCGTTACGTATCTGTAGACTACCGTTTGCTCCACCTTCAAAACAGATACAGGGCCTACTGATAATCTAAATACAATGAAAGGGAAATGAAAAACACTTACGAAACAGATCTTGAATGACATCACATTCACAACATGTAGGCTCTAATTGAGCAATAGCTGAGAACAGGTTTTAAATGCATGTTTCACGTCCAGATATAGGCTATAGCCCATTCATCGAACTTCTATTCATCTATACATCCCACATTGTATTAATTTAATAAGAGGTAGCTGGCAATTAGGCCTACATGATCATAGGCTACTCAGTTTAGAGCTGGCCTAAATAATGACGCTAGCCTACATCATTTTATACAGACCTACACATTAAATATCTTATTTTACAGCAAAATCCAATGAGGCTAAATGTAATGTAAAATTACTTGTTAGTTCGAAAACAAACTCTATAGGTTTGAAGACTGAAATAATGGCAGTGATCCATCTAACCTTTAAAAGCCAAGTGACATCTGGTTCTTGAGAAACTCCGCCTGGCCTGAACAAAAGGGCCTCTTCATGAACCATTATCGCTTTTCATCCTAGAAAATAAACTAACTGCGATAGAGAACATGGCTAAATTCGAAACTTTTATGGTGCCTTATTTCTTCTGGATATTTGAGAAATGTTTAATGACATGAATAATCATTTCACTAAGAAATAATATCCCTATCCAATATCCATAACAACGACACGTCGATTTGACAAAACAGACGACTTTATTCAAGAATCTATTTGAAAACACACATTCCCCCATTACTTGCAGACAACGATAATTCTCTAATTCTACACCAAAAAAACTTTTCCAGAATATTTGTGTAGACAAGCCAACATCGAAACTCAACTTTCTAACTGTCATATACAATTTAAATTAAAGTGCAATTAACATAAATAAATAAACATTTAAATACATTTAATTACTGCAAACTCACCACGTGACAACAATATTAAAATTCAATCAATAATATAAATGTAGCTTATTGTCCGTTCAGAATGATCAGTATTGGTCAACCTGCGCATGCTTCTTTTTGTTACCCCTGTAGGGACCGCTGATAGTGTCAACTGTCCATTGTTATTGTGAAAACATGTTATAGCCTACGTAATGTGCAAAATATGACTACAAATGTGTTAACCTATCAGCTTGAATAAGTCTGTCCTGAGAATGGGTAGGCGAGTACTGTGTTTGCTGTATGTAGGGCACATCTGATTCGCACAGTTCATATTGTGGGCTGGCTGGCACTTGCACGGAGCTATCGAGGTCATGACACTCAATCTGTGACAAGTGATTGAGTCTGTAGACAGATGCTGGACTTTCATAGCTCTCTCCCACAAACCCTGGGCTTCCATGAACGCTGGGTGCTAGATAACTGCGATTAGATGCGTCGTGATGGTCATAAGCAGTCGAATTGAAGTATTTTTGTGAGGAGGGGCAAGACTTTGGGGTATTCGAGAATGTAGAGTGCATACCATACCCACCGCACTGAGACATGTTCAACGATGCCAGAAACATATCATCACTCTGACCAGCTGAGGACAGAGAATTAATAAAGCCTGTTCGCAAACATAGAGTGGGACTTCCACTGGGAGACGATTCTGGGGATGATGACGCTGATATCCCCTTAAACTTTTCATCTTTTTTATACTTCATCCTTCTGTTCTGGAACCAGATCTTAATCTGCCTCTCGCTAACGTTGAGTAGGTTAGCCATCTCGACTCGCCGTGGGCGGCACAGGTAACGATTGAAGTGGAACTCCTTTTCCAGCTCCACGAGTTGGGCGCTTGTGTAGGCGGTGCGAGCCCTTTTTGAAGCAGATGGAGTCGCAGGGCTTTTCCCGCCGTTGCCACTTTCCTCTAAACAAGAAATAAAATACCAGAGCACGTATTAATACCAATAACAGGCCTAAATTGAATGTGTATTTATGAAATAACGTTTAATCTCGAGTTGAAAACTGAGGGAGCCTGAATTCACCACAGTAGGAAACACCTGTAATGGTAGGCTGGCTGCCTACCCAAAACCGAAACATATTTCAGTCCTATTAATAAAAAATAAAAAAACAAATAGAACTGATATCTGATATCATTGCGTTATAATGAGTATGTATATAAACTCATACTACTGCTCCTCTAATGTGCCGATCATTAGCTGCAATAAATCATAAGTGACATGCCTACACGCACCGTTAACTGTATGCGCGCTTGGGGGGCTGCGCTTTACTTTAGAATTCTGCCTGGAGTCCTTCATCCAAGGAAATACTTGTTTGCTGGACTTGCTGTTGTGAATGAAGGACGAGGTCGTATTTCTTTCCTCTTGGACCCCCGGTTGTAGCAATGAGGTGTCGGAACTGAGGGTTGAAATGGCAGAGCTTTGAGGAAGGCCATTTGGTGGACATGCGCTTAAACAACCCGTATTCTGCGCACCAGATTCCCTGTGTTGGCATGGGGTGCAGTTACCAAAACACTGCAGTGAGCAAGCGGCTCTCTCCGACTGCGCTGAGGCTTGGAAACCAGGAGGCGCGTCATCGAAGCCAAATCCCTGAAGTGGGTAAGCGTCAAAACCCGAGGAGTCGACCGCGAGTGCTGTTTCCTGCATCTCCAGAGGTGTTTTTATCAGCTAAGGAGCCTGGACGCCTAAACCCTCTGAGGACACATCGGCACCAGAAGTCACGTGACAGTGCCGCTCCAAAGGCCTCTCGGAGGATGACCTGAAAGGTTAGGAGAACCACAGAATGAGAAAGCAGACATAAATCCATCTTCGCCACTGAAAAGCCTCCTGACATGAATGGAGGGCTCCCAGATGCAACGACACATACCAGGACCCACGTGCTCTTCTAAGCATCTAACGCCAAACAGACCTAGTTATTTTCTTCCCATAGCCTATGTAGTAGGCCTATACATTCTAATGATTTTGCAAATTAGATATAACACATGGTTTTTAAAGTACATATGTGTAAATAATGGTTGCTTCTTTTTGCTATTACCTGGCTTAAAACAGTTTGTCTAAATCACACAAAAACACATAGCATTGAAGGTAATCCATACACACAAAGTTCAATATTTCCTCTATGAATATGAACAAACCTTTTAAAATAATTCTTGGAAAGGAACAAAATCATGAAAATATTCAAGAATATTAGGTTATTTCGAAATGTTTTATACAGAAAATTACTGATAACCTGTTTGTTTTGATTATTAGCCTATGAGTAGTTTGGAAACTGTTACATTTATCTTGTGTAAAATAATGTAAACACCTTTGAATCATTTTAGGAAACACTAAAGGCAATGTAGGCCTACAAAGCCAAAGGGTTTCTTAGGCTCTACTAGTATCAAAGCTTCAAAAGAAAACTTTACACTGAGGTCTGCATGACAGACAAAGACATAACACTGTCGGGAACGCAGAACAAATGAATAATTCGACGAGTCTTTGAAAAGATATTCCTCAACGAATGTTATACCATTACTATATACTATAACATTACCATTATTTGATTTGGAATAAGGAATAAAGACCTACGCCACACACAATGTTCACTGCTAGAAATGAATGATATAAAAGAATATGTCACTACATTTAGCCTTTAAAAATGTCCCAATACCACGAACATCATAATCCATACCCCTCTCGATAGACAATTCTGTTTTGAAAAAAGGCATTCGAGTTATTGATTAAGAACAAATTATTTAAGTCGAATGCCCTCTCAAAGACTTAATACACAGTTTGTAAGAAGCACCGTTAAACAATGCATGTTTTCTGAATCATTGTAGATAATATAAGGCAAAAAAAAGAAGTATAGAAGTCTATATTTTCACCAGGAACAATATATCACAGTACTTGTGCAAAGAAAGGTTATTGTGTGCGTCCAGCAGTCACATCAGCGGGGAGAAAATGACTTACATAGCCTATGCGATATGCATAATGAGTTTACGTGTGGTCGACAGTCCAAGCTTGGAGAATTCACGATGAACTTGGTCATATGGTGATAAATCACAACAGGCCTATTCTACCGTTCACAAACAGAGCCTATTTTAGTCCAACTTACCTTAGAGCTTTAACTGGAGAATGCCCATATGCCGTATGCAATTTTACACATAAGCTTCCAGCAATCGACGAGCGACAACTTGCATACATTCGTTGGAAAAAAATACTGGTTATTGTTATCTTATTTTTAAATCTTATATCAACGACCCACCAATAAAAGCTTTCTTGCATTTCGCAAAAGAAAGTAAACCGTTTGCAGCTGAATTCATGTAGGCTATCCCTCTAGTGCCAGTGGCCACAGACACTACGTTAGCATCTTAGCAGCCTGAATCAGATCTTCGTGGTCAACAAGCGCAGCTTTCGCTGATAGGCTATTCCCCTTTCTAAAGGTTGGCCTATTTTCTAGTGTACCAACTAACTTCCACAGGCGAGATTATTTTTTAATCTTAATCTTATTCATAGTTGCAGTCTACCAGAAGAAAAGGGGACTGGTTATTGAGAACAACGTTGTCCAATAGAAGGCGCCTAGAACAGTGCTTCATTTCAACATCAATCCATCACTGTCAATGAAGGCTTGGTGCAGGAGCCAAATAGTTTTTTTTCTTTCAGTTTTCTAACACGTACTAATTTGTCCCTCAATATATTGTATCATGTGGACAGTCACGATTTGACTTACCAAAAGGGTGAACAGTGAGATCAGCTATGAAGACCTCAAGACCCAATAATGTTCTTGGTATGAAGAACCTAAAGTCAGGATTGACAGAAGAACAAAACTCATTAATCTGACAGACCATGATTTTTAATAGCATGTGGTAAACAAAACTGGGACGCAATTTTAAAGTTAATCTCGTCTTGTGATATTTTATTTTACAGGCGTGAATCTCTTTTGGGTTGGCAGTTCATAACTAAAATGTGTTGTCTCCATGATTTAGGCGTCCTATAATGTGACAACAATTAAGTCCGTGCAGAAAATGTCTCCGACCTGAAAGGCCATATCATTAAATCCTAAATGTCCAAGTGTTTATTGACAAATGTGTGCACAAGCAGATTTGTTCAACCATGAATAGATGAGAAAGCACAATGTTCTGCCACAAGGAACGGAAGTCTAACAACCAATGGACAGCGAGCATGGTTTGACGTTGGCAAGCAAGAGAAGCATTTCTAAACCACTTTGACTAAAGACAAGTCAGCTCAATTTTCAAGAGCTGAGGAGTGTAACTGGTGAAAGGGCTGACGGTAGCCTACTGAAAATCTCACCGTAAGCAATCGATACTAATTGCGCGGTGAATCAGACGAAAATCAAGCACTATCAGGATGCTGCAATGCAACTACAATTGACGTTATGAGCCAAGTCCAGAGATACAGAAGAGCCATGCATATTTTAAACATACCTCAAATCTAGGGAGGCCTGGCCTCCACACCAAGAACCCATTGTGCGCAATTTTCATATCGTTGCCCATGTTTTAATCGGTCACGTGTTCAAAATTCACCTTTCGAAATGGAGAAAAATATCACGTGACTCTAGAGGAGCAGGCCCTGAACGTTTGAATGGAGAGGGAAAAACCCTTTATAGAGCATAATGATAAGTCACAACTTAACCAATTGTGGTATAATTTTAGTGCAGACATGAGGGGAAATCCGGACCTTGTTTTTAAGATCTGCACACCTCGATCAGATGTCACTTAGAAGAGCTATCCATGCACGACAGGGCTACACAACCTGTTTTCGAAATGGACATACAGGGCTGATATATAACATCACAGATGTAAGGTGTTTGTCCATATGCGTTTGGGTATCCGTGCATGATATAGGCCTATGCTTCAATCATTAGAAACGAAGATGAAAGGATGCCGCTGTTCCCTGCTTGTTTTGAATCAATTGCTTAATTGGTTTGCGGGGCTTTGATCCCTCATGTATATCAACACGCGTGTTAAGACGCTCTACCTCCTCCTTTCACAGAAAAGTTAATTTTTAATAAGAATGGAGGTATAGGTTTAAGCGGTCAGTGTTGGTTGACATGGCTTTCGTTATATTAGAGGTCTGGTTATCAGCAATAACAATAATCATCAGGTTTACATCACAATATCAGAAAGTAGCCTATGTGTCTAGGACTATTTTTGTGGACAATCTGTTTTGCACAAATAGCCTACCCTCAGGAAAATTCGTTAATCTATGTCAGTTTTTCTTCAGTTGACTATTCGGCCAAATTCATGTGCTCTTATAGGTTATATATACATTTTTTACAAATTTAAAAAAAATATTTTTTTATAACGACAGCTCTTGCATAAATGCATGCCCGTGAATCTCATTGTGTGTCCAGTTAGTTTCTGAACCCAAATACAGAAAGTGTCATACTCTGATCAAGTCACTGAATCTGTTTGGAGATAGACTATAATCGCAGTCATTGATTATGGCAATCCTAAAGGATAAGCCATGTTTTCAACCTTGATGTGCAATATAAATCAGAGCCTATGAAAACAGAATGTCCGTCAACAAGACAAAAACAGTTGATTTACAATTTACAAATTTAACAATAATTTGCTAGTTTTCTAAGACAACTACACTTCAAAAGTAGCATAAAAGTAGTGCTGAACGCTGTCGTCACTTGTAAATCATTTTCTTGAAAAGTGACTTCTCACGCCTCCGGCCATAAACAATATGCCTCCCTCACAAACACCTAATGGCAGCAGCTTTACATAGCTGCAGACACCAGTTCACATATCACTATAAATCACGAAGACAAGCTACTAAACGCAATATTCCGCCACTTCTGAAAACAGTAGCCTAGTGCCCCGTTAAGTAGTAGATGAACTCCCTTTTTCAATGTTTTATACAAGCATGACCTACGGGCAATAGTGCAAAATGGATGAATTATTACATTAACTGTGATAGTGATAATTCATTTACACAGCGAAGGGTATAGGCTAAGCTACTTACAGTGGTATGTCTGGTGGCCGCGCCGATTCTCCCGCAGGTTTAATACAACCTTGCTGGTGTCCCTTTCGTTCGTTTTGCTGCACTCTACCTCGATTTTTTTGGCTCCGAAAGATACGATCATAATAGCTCGTCAGAGACAGCAAAACCGAGTCTCGGTGAATTTCCTAACGAATAGCCCATATCCATTCTGCAACCTCTGCATCAATTATTTAATGAAACACGTGATCACGCGGGGATGTAAGGGCTCTCGATTTTCCAGGAGGGGGGAGAGAGGCGAAATGCCACATATACTCTCCAATAGGCCCCTATGGCAGTGGTCTGTAGACATTAAACTACAGTTAATGTATATAAAGTATTTTGGCTTGATGTTCATTCAGATGGAAAGAAAAACTAAAATGTGATATATCTTATTTGTACACCCCATTTTCGTTTAACAGATAGCTGATACAAAGACATGTGATATAAACAAATAGATGGGATACTGAGTTCAACACTGACAGCCTAGCAAATGTTTTAGAATTCTTCGGGGAGAAAATTGCATCTATAGGCCTAGGTAATACAATGAGAAAAAAAAAACAGGAAATTCCAGCAAACCTCTTAATAATCCATTGTGTCTTTAAGATCGTCCATAGCCTACAATACATGCTTATTCAATAAGACTCTAGTGACAATTACTCGTAGATTTTAGATATAATTTAAACACCACCCATATTAAAGTGGTTGTTTTACAAATGTCTACATTGGCCACGAGCTCTCGGACACTTTTGACTTTTGTAGCTAAAATAGTCTTGATAGCCATAGCCTACCACAAACACGAATACCCATTTGGAAGCGAAATGTAGCCTGGGTGGGCTGTGCGTAGCCCTATGCACCCGAGCAGGCTCATCTTGCCAGGTCAACTTCTAAAACTCCTTTATCACTTCAATTTAAAGTCGAGTGCCTTCATGAAATAATAACTTAAGAATTACCTTTGTGCTGACAATTCGGCTTCCTTGGGGTGATTCATGTTATCCAGGAATATGGGTTGAAAATTATGGAGGCAAAAACGAAGTAGCCGATCTTGCTTGGTTCCTCAGAGAGTATCCGTCCACATCTGTTGCTGCATGACAATAGAACAGAAGAATTTTAATGAATCAGAGTGATTAATGATTTTCTGCACAGTGTCCTACTTGTTGTTAGAAACTTGCCTCAAACATAGACCGCGTGATGTGGTCTTTCCATTATCTCCATAGGTCTACACAGTCAAACAATAGAAGTTTAATCTGAACTCTTAAAACTTTTGAGATGGACTATAGCGTCAAAAATGTGCTTAGTGAATCTGGCCATAAATGATCTGCCTTTAAACACGAAATTATGGAAAATAATTAAATATAGAGAAATAGAGAGAAAAGTACAGGCTAAAGGGCAAATGTGATCCTATCATAATTACGAAGCATTAGTCAGAGATCACGCTTCTCCTTTACTAATTAGTCATTGGCCACTAAAGCTGCGTGATTTACAAGGGCTATTCGACAACTTAAATCGGCTCGGGGAGAAAGACGTGTTTGTGTAATGAACTACTATTGCCATAACACATTCAGCCTCAAACTACTTCCCCAAGTGTTTAAATATGGCCTCGCAGAGCCGAGGTGCATCGCCTATGGCTGGCTGCAACAACGTTTTCATGGCCTTTCTGGTATTGTATTTTTTGTTAAACTGTTGAAACATTGAGCATTCTTCCCCCTCATCTTTGTAAATAAAACAGGACACACACACACACACACACACATGATGAGAGTGAAACCACAATTTTCACAAAATAGCTTGTTACTCTCTCCGCAAAAGACAGGACTTGGAAGGGAGGTAGAAAATGCAGAGAAAGACAGTAGGCTAGGCTGTTCACACTGACCACAAGGCTTTTACTTCCAGCTTGAATAGCCTACTGAAAATGTCAAAGTCTAGCCTAAAGTTAACTGGTTGTAGTGACAAAAAGACATGTCATAATCTAATAGTTCAGATATAGCATAGCACGACAAACAACTTGTGGACAAATGGTCTATGTAAACTTATTCAGCGAAAATACACCATGGCAGGTGTCTCTGTCATGGGACAGGATATGAATTATTGCTTGCTGTGTGCACATACTGAATTCAACCAGTGCCATGCACAATCGCCATCTCTTTGCAGATGCAGTGCTCAGTGCTCGTTTGTTTTCGCAATCTGAAACCATAAAAGACTGGTTTCAAATAGACCCTAAATTCAAAGATTCAACCAGCTGAGGTAGGTCTATCCTGTTGTTAAACTCCTTATTGCATCACTAGGCTATGATCCATCCCACCCCAGACACGCATGTTGTGCAGTTCTCTGGGCGTGACAAAGTTAAAGGCTCCTGAGTAAATTATCCAGTGAGCCAAGCATGGTGTCTTTTTGCATTCGTTTTAGAATGAATTATAATCAATACATAAAACTAAGTGCGTGCGACATTTCTTCCATATTTGTTCTGCTGTCTTGTAATTTCTCCTTTGTGGGTATAGGCCTATGTGTGGCTATAGCACCATAGTTCCATGTGATCATGTTAGTATTCAAACCAAAAAGAACTGCACCCTACTAAGCTATGACACTTTTTAACCGGATAAATCTGTTTTTAATTGCAGTATAACTTTAACTACCAATATTTGCTCCTGCCCTCATTCACCCCATGCCACGTTCTATCCCTGCCCAATTAGCATCGTGCGCGCTCTCTCTGTCTCGGCTACTCCGAATGAGTGGATACGTTAGAAATATTATTAGTAAACAGGTTGCTTGCATGCACGATGACACTTGCATGACACTATTTATACATGAATGCTTGAAATGCGTCAACATCAATGCTTCAAAATCGCGCAAGGGAGGCCTACTCAACTTTCAGTAACCACTAACATATAGGCCTATCTGCTGTCAACTAATGTCAGGTCCGTGCAAAGTAGATAAAATAAGTTTGACGTTTATTCATATTTTTCGCAGACAGTACGTCCTGTTTTGGGCTGCATCTCAAGTCATCTAAATATCACATCATAAAAGGTTTCGTTGCTCCATCCACGCCGCGTTTGTATCAACTACATACTCCCCAAGACACGAATTTGCGATTGGGTAATGGCTTACACAAATTCGGATCTACAGGGTATACATAGATGATGGATATCTCCAGGAACATTGTTTTCAAAACATCCTTTGAACAAATCTTGCTTTTCTAATTTTGACATGACAGATTTCTGACACCACACAGGCACTGAGCCCTTATGGCGAGATTTCATTCCCGTCTCCATGCAGTTCATTATAAGCATCAATGCGCAGGAAGCGCATTGCTTTATTTCTTATCTCTAATGTATTGCTTGCTTGACATGCCTTCACTCCTTGGCGTGTCTACAATCGAATAAACTCTGAACTTTTATTTACACCCGCTTATATTGAAAACCCACACATGGTAAGAGGTGCATAGTATCGGGCACCTCTGATCATTTTCATTAGTCATTCACATCAAATTGAGAAGTGTGGTATGTTCGAGCATTATTGTGGGCCTCCTGTTGAAGCCACTGACCGGCCGGATGAGAAGATAGAATTGACACTCAGGAGTTAGGTCTATGTGTGACCTCTGATTCACCCCTCGCATGTCTTTTCAACATCTTCTGATATATAGTGCCTGTGATTTCGACGGTTGGTGACCGAGCAAGCAAAATAACCAAGGAATCACAACAACAAAAAACATCTTAACATCAAGCCGCAACATAGCCTAGGCCCACTCCACTGGAATATATTGCAGTTTATATTGTTTAGTTTATAAAATAATACATTTTATACACATACATTCCAAACCAGAAATTAACTTAATTGATTCTCAATTCTCTGCCATTTCACCTTTTTCAGATATGGTAGGCCTATTGTTTGACATCATTTGCCAAGCAGCCGACAATTTCACAATGACATCTAAATTCCGTGACCTCCAAATGAACCCCACTAGAGGAGAGCGAGCGCCCGTCACAATAGTGAATAAAAGAACTATGAGTGAAATATTGACTTGAACAAAAAATCTTTTCACTTGTGTATCAGCAAAATGTGACAACTCGTACATTATACTTCCTGCTTAAATGTAACATTTGTGTTACCTCTTCGGAGATGTAAACACCTAAGCGCAATCGAGATATAGGCTATATATGCACCCCATTACATGTAGGCCTATTATAAAAATAATGTGATTAAGTGCCACAGCAAAACCATGATATTAGTGTGATATAAATGGTTAATTTACTCAAATATGTAATGCAAATGAGTAAGTTAAAACTGCTAAAATGACAGAATGCAAAGACTGCAACAATGAAGTTGGTCTGAGGCGGGCTCTGCTGGCGACGCATAGTGTTGCATCATTCTTTTAGACCTGACTGGAAGAGCTGTCAAACTGGACGGCAATGCTTTAGTTACTCCGGTTACCTATGAGTTCGAGTACAAGGACAAAGAAATGTACTGAAATGCACGTTTATTGCCCAAAACATTTGCGCTAATGCCATGCGCATTCGTGCAGCAGTCTGAACCATCCATCGTTACTTTAGAATTAATTGTGCTTTTGTGAACTTGAGGGGGAAAATGTCTTTCTGACTATGTATATTTCTGAATACATAGCATAAAAAACAGTGAGAATTTAAATGTGAAGGTAGAAAAAATGCCAAGACCACAAATGTTGGTTTAACTCATAGCCAAAATACTTTGTCAATTTAACATGTAGGCTATAATAAAATAACTAAAATTGTAAATCAAATGTTTAACTTGTCATATTTATTATGCACAGATTACATAAGCTTCAGAAGTAAATAAAGAATATAAAATAATTCATAAGAATAACTTTTATACTCAGGAATTTCAATACAGGATAATATTTCTGCATTTAAGACCACCGATAGTAAATGTATGTATAAGCCTATATTTTAATCCTCTTCCTGCTTAGGGCCTCCTTGTTGAGCCATAGAATAACCTCTGGAACAATAAATAATATTCACTGAAAAGCAGTTGCTACGAGTTAAGGTACTAACCATTCGCAATCTAGCGTGAGACATCAGAGAGAAGCTGAACCCAACTGTCTTCCTGACTTGGTCGCCCTGGTCTCGGTTAAGCGTGCAGTGTTGCGAGGTGCCACGGCTATGCTGAGCAGGCATGTGCGCTGGACCCGTCTCCTGACCTCGCGTTGATCCCGCTCCTATGAATAATTGATGAGCTTCGTGCACAGATTACCCCTATCAATATGCAAAACACATTATAGCCTACTGGTAAAATGGCACTTTAATAGTTATGCATTGTGGAAGTGTTTCCACCTCGTACTTGGGTATATGTGCGTATTTTGAGTTTTGTTTGCGTTACGTCTTGATTTAGGTGCTCCAAAACACAAACTACAGTTGGAACAGTTATTTCCTTTATAGTAAAACACGTGTAGGTAATTAGAACCTGGGTTACAGTATTCGCAATATGTAGTTCAATATATCACCTGTATAGTGGACTTCTTCTATCCATCAATGATCTCACATTTGCATCTGTTTACTAAACAAGCCATGACGCAAGCTCAGTGTAAGCAATTGAACGAGACCACCCTGGCTTAGTATTTGGTGCTGCTGGTGACATCATTGAAAGACTGAGATTTTCAATAATGTATATCATAAATACGTACAATTATAACTCACATTTGGTTTAGACGTCTAACATTTCTACCTACATGGACTGCTACACACCTTCAAGTCAAAAGGTCAGATTGAAAGTTGGTAGCCTATGGCTAAGTATCCACAGAGTGGGAGAGTTGTATCCGCCGTTAGTGCTTAATGACAACAAATGCACCAGGCACACCCTGAATGATGCCCCACCCAATTTCTTACACTCCACAGAAAATTAATATCAAGTTGCAAAGTAGCTGAAAGGAGTTATTACACTCGCCTCCACTAAAGGCGTGCGACTGATTCTGAAATGGCCACATCCAGGTTTGCCGTTCATTTCGGATCGAAAAGCACAACAATTAGGGGAAGAGAAAACACAGGCCATCACAAGTGCATGACTATTCCATTACCAAACACAGACATCGAGGCAATATAGCAGGTGTCATTTAATTGCAATCTGTTGCCAGTTATTTAAATCTATGAAGGCCTGTACTTAACAACGTCTGTATTTTTGTACACACATTTCTGTCGCAGTCTTACATGTACTTGCGAATACGGGTAAGGAACACTGGACACATGTAGGCTACCTGGCATCTTCTTGTGCCACCTCGGTAAATCATACATAGCCTAGCAGATGAACAAACTGATAAATCAAGCCACACAAAAGTACGCAAACTTACTTCGAGTTGTCAGTCCCATATTGTTGTGTGTGCACCTTAAACTGTCGCACAGACCTGCCTGCATATCCAAGCTTTAGCCTACTTCCTCGACTGCTCAAGACAAGGGACCAAAAGGACACTGAAACGTTCACAGTCTACATCCTTTTAGAATCCCGTCGAAGCAGTTAAACCGTCGCTTACATTCAAGAATGTGAATTATGTCGCACATTGTCAACTCCCCAAAACCATAAAACTAACTTTATGGACCCCACGTGACTTTGGAGAGCTACTGAGGGGTATATGGAGGACTTCAGGAGGAATTCCTGATCCATCGGGGATGTAAATGTTACAAGCATGTCATACACATTTATGATGGCTAATTTGTAGCCACAGACCATTACGACCCTTGTTGTTTAGCCAGGGTAAATATGCCTAGGAAATATTATAGTCAGAAAAAAAAAACAGACAGAAGTACTCATCTTTTACAATGATCATTTTGAGGTAAGTCCACAGGTTTAACGTTTGTTTTATCAGATATGGTTGTTAAGAATTTTCACTAATGTATTAGTTGGGAACATTCTGCCACACTTTACAATATGTAGGATAGCCTAGCCTACAATATAGCCTAATTTGACAATAATGAGACGAATTACAAATCCATACATTCAGTCAAATTAACAATGTAGCCTACACATTCAAACACAAAACGGATAGACAGGATATCCTAGATCACACTTTAATGTGTCTTTTGACATTAAATTGGCGCAAACAGGTCCATGGAAAATTTACAATTAGGCTACAACAACAAAGGTCACCAAAAAGTCAGTTTCTACAACTCTTGAGCTGAGTGTAGCCAGACAGTATAGGGTGAATTTTAGTGGTCAGTCTAGAGCGCTTTGAAGAGCAGAAGAATCAAAGTTCAAACATTTTGTGACTGAAAGAAACTTTATTTTTTTTTCGAAACTAAGTTAGCTTAACTAATCTTAAGATACAAATACAAAGACCCTATCGCCAAAAAGACTTTTAAACATGACTTTTGTCATCACAAAACATTCACCATTCACTTTGCGCACTATAGGCCTACAAATAACATATTGGTCACAATAAAACTTTGAAACACATTTAATTCCTTAATGGAAACATTTGGCCAAGGTCATTACTGCATTGCAAAATATTTACTACACAAATGTATTTGATGGGAAGATATCTTGTACCTATACTGTGTTTTCTGACTGAGGAAATGAATGATATGCTCATATAAGCATTGAACATCACAGAAACATCGAGACTGTACTGCAGTTTCTACGTAAGCTTTTGCGGCGGCTCATAGAAGTTATCTTATTATTTTCATTCATTTCTTTAGCGGCCAAGTAGTATGAGATGTAAGACTGTACACTGTACAACTGATAAACTGTGAATACGTTACACACAATTAAGGTCTCACATAGGACATGCTTACTGCACGAAAGTATAAATCTGGCACATGACATTTGCACTATATATGACAATATTTATGCTATTGTGGCTTCATTTTTAAATCATAAGAGCTATGATGAGAATACTTAACGACAACACTATGTGTGCATCATCAGGACCACATGAAATTTGTATGTCGTCTAATGATCACAACATGCCGATGAGTGCAGGGCAGTCTGCAGTATCACAGGGGATTTTAACTCCACGATACGACTGTCAATTCTGGAAAGCGCTACCGGCAGTAGCCAGACTCATGCTTTTCAGTTTGTTGTCCTTCTTCCATTTCATCCGGCGATTCTGGAACCAAATCTTAATTTGCCTCTCCGAGAGGCACAGCGCGTGGGCTATCTCTATCCTCCTCCTCCGGGTTAGATACCGATTGAAATGGAACTCTTTCTCCAGCTCAAGGGTCTGGTAGCGCGTGTACGCGGTTCGGGCCCGTTTCCCATCCGGTCCAGTCATATCTACATGGCAAGGACAATAAGCAACGTGGGGAGAGCGTTATTCATCTGCACAAACCGGCAAGAAATATAACGTTATGGCTATTAGACCGTATTGTGCGGACAAAGCGGATCCAAGAATGCGCCTTCTACACGCACTGTCCCACCATATGAGGCAACACAGTACCTAGGCGACTGAAAACATGCATTAGGTTTGAATATAACTAGGATTCTTAGGAATTTAACATCATGATCTTACTTCTAGTCTCTACGTTGCTCCAACCCCCCAAATTACAGATTCTTCTTTGTTTTCACGCCTGTCACATAGGCTACTTACTTCAGTTATACAGTTATTTTTTCCCTTCATCCCATGCAATAACAATAAAATATACAAACAAAAGCTATCATACATTTCACGGTTTCTTAACCTAATTTCATGTTCTTACATCGAGTTCACAAGTAGACTGCCTCCAGTGATTTATGACGCCTTCGATAAATCTGACCGTTTGCAACAATAACCGACTAAGAAACACTAACACACAAATCAATAGCAAAGCATCATTGTTTAGAGAGATATATACCATGGCTAATGTGCAGTTTCCTCATCCAAGGGAATATTTGAGGCGTTTGCCCATCGCTGGGTGTTGTAGTTGATGAGGCGATAGATTCTTGTTTCTGCGTCCGTGGAGTGGAGTTGGCAGCGTGTGCGCTTTCCTCGGGTTCGGAGGACACGCTGGTCTCTTCTATTTCAGCAAACTGTGTGCTACTGTTGTTGGTAAGACTGCTGCTGTTTTTTAGGTTGTTGCCTGTGACTGTGCTCTGGTCGGATGGGGTAGAGGATCCCTTCAGATCCAGGGTCTCGTTGTTGGCACAAGGCAGGGGATCTGGAGAAGCGAGCGAGCAGCTCGGTGGTCTGTACCGGGTATCCGGGCCCGCGTTCTGGAAACTACGGGAATTATCTCCAGCAGCCCCGAAGTGCCCATTGCCGTTTGAGCGATTTACACTTAGGTCCATTCCATTGTAGTTATAACCGAAGGAGCCTGAATGCATGGTTGCGGTGTCCCTGTACGAAGCGTTCATAGCGCCGTTAGTCCCATAATTTAGCAACTGATAGTCGGAGCCATTTGGATAGCGCCCTGCGAACGAGTTTAGAAAATAAGAACTCATTTGGTTATTTTTAAGCTCTTGATTTGTAGATCTTGGTCGTTATAATCCCCGTGCTGTACGATTTATGATGTAATAATGAATTATAGCAATGTACTGTACTTCGTTTTTGCCATGTATGCGCCCAAATATGGGAGTGCGTTTAGGAATCACGTGCCTTTGTTGACCAGTCGTAAATTCTCTCTGATGACTTCAAGAGGTAATTCATGCTCTATGGTTACAAATGATGACGAAATGATGATCGTTAGGTTCAACTCAATGGAGCCTCCCCACTGAGCGCCGTGATCCATGTTAGCGGAGAGCGTCACCTACTGGAAGAAGTGTTCATTTCCCTTCGAAAATACCTGCAGATTTTATGCGTTGTTTTTATTACTCAGCTCCGGTGCGCCATTAAATTAAAATAGGCTATTATTAAAACGATTATACCACTGATCTGATTTTAAGTACATTATATAGTCGTAAATATAAAAGTGACTGATCTTAGTAGCCTAGGTCTAAACCAACCGTATATGGCTATGAGAGCCACTCCCTGTCCCCAACAGTTTATAGCTGCAAACATTAATATTGGAAAAACAAACAGACTAGTCAATATTAAATCACAATTACTATCAATATTGACAACAATCTGATGTCTTACTGTAAACGAGTTGTTAGCCTGTCCATAAGACAGAAAGGCAAAAGAAAAGATAGTAGGCTACCTACTTTTTGATCACTGATAGGCTATATGAGCATTACTTTGAATGCGTTTCTTTAGAATGTCCAGAAACGGCTTGGTACCAAATAGTAACAGCATCTATTACAATACAGTGGCCTCATATCAGCATCTGAAGGTGAAAATCCACAGCCAAAAAGCACCCCTTTGATGCCCTAAAGGAATTGACGACATCAATGCCATACCAAAAGTCCATGTTTATATCTGGATTGTCATGACAGCGTCTTATATATCTGGATCATGTTTCTCTTCAGTTTTCAATCACACACAAGGAAAATAAGTTACTATTTGGTATGAATACATCTTTTTATTGGCAAAATGACTGCTGACAAAGACCACGCTATTTCGAAGTTACATGTAGCTACACGGACACATGACAAAATAATAAATAATTATTGTACAAAACATTTAAAATACAGGTGCAAAATGTCATCTCACGAAGAGCGCGCGAGATTATTTATTAGGTAAAGATGGACAAAGTTCAAAATGTGCACGCTGATTTAGTGACTTTGTCCTTAGATATCTATGCTATTGACAATACTACAAACACAAAAAAACAGAATAATAAAATATAAGCTCTTGGCAGTTTAGGTAGTTTCAACAAGGCAGAGGGGAACCTCTGGATTCCAGAAGACAAGTTCTACGATAAAGCCAAATGTTCTATCATTGAAATTGTTGTCGTGATAGCCTTTGTCGTATTTCTTGGATAGACAGGCCTAGCTTTTCTTTAACTGGTAATAAGATTTTTACTTATGACACATCACGCACATTTTAAATTAAATCATGGAATTATTCATTCTTTTAGAATGACCAATATCAGTTCATCTTTACTCCTTCTTCGTGTCGCCATCCTCCTCTTCGATGGGCTTCGTGGAGTTTATTACTTTATTTTCCTTTTTCCACTTCATCCTACGATTCTGGAACCATATTTTTATCTGCCGTTCCGTTAGGCATAGAGCGTGAGAGATCTCGATTCTGCGTCGACGGGTTAGATACCGATTGAAATGAAACTCCTTCTCCAGCTCCAGTGTCTGAAAGCGCGTGTACGTCTGACGACCCCTGCGGCCAGTGTGACCCGAGGGCCCTGTCAAAAACGGGGGAAAGATAATACGCCTTATGTAAACATATGGTCAACCCTTATGGACTGTATTGATGATCATGCATTAACATGTCAGTTCAAAGCTGCATACATAGACTATACTCAACAATTGAACAAATTCGAAAAATGTTAACATATTAAGAATACATTTTAAAAAGTGGCATGATATGAAATACCCCAATGGTCTGTTCAGGATGCTCACACCATTGACCAGAATAGTTTCCATGGTGGATAATTATAAGCTGAAGATCCCAAGTAATTATACCTGAACATTGGAGATGTTATTTTGCTAAACCACTAGTTCGGTTTACGACCATAACATGCTCAAAAACACAATCTGCTGTTCAAAGACGGACATGGTTTTCGCTTACCGTTACAAGAGTTCATTCGTTGCATCCAGGGGTAAACTGGAGTGCACAACTTGTCATCGCCGCCTGGGTATCTGTCTGTGTTTTGTTCCGAACAGTCGGTCTTGCACTGGTCCTGCGTTAACACAAGCGGGTGCTCATCCAGTCCCCCGAGCGGACACGAGCGCTCAGCGTCTCGGTAAAAACTACTTGTGTAGTCGGTTGCGCCGGTTGCAGTCCGACCGTAAACTCCCGTACCTTGCTGGTAATAGGAGGATGGGTAAACCTTGTCTTGAACATTGGAAGCTCCGTATGTGCCGCTGGGATAGTGTCTTAAAGGGTCGGTATATCCGGAGGAATATAGCGGTATCTGACCCAAAAAGGACTCCTGTCCTCCGGGGAGAGACACAGGGAAAGTTGAGTTTACAAAATAGGAACTCATTGGACAGCCAGGCCTATTGTCCGAGTGTTATGATTTGTTGTGTTTTATAGTCCAAGTGGTTTTGCCATTACTTTATCGGAGATTTGGTTTTAGCCGAAGGGGGGTGGCGAGGTGCCAATGTGGGACCGAGAGCAACTGTACCATCTGATCAGTAGCTAACCAATGGCGAGCGTTTGTGGTAACACAACAGCACCCAGGGGGAGTCTCTTTTTCCATGGCTTGAAATCCCCAGAGCATATCAGAGCGCACAAGACTTTTCCCTCCGTTTCACATTTTAAATGAGTACACAGCTTATCATTCACCTGATTTTACAGTTTTTTTAAGAGCGCACTTATCCGTTTCGTTGAGGCCAGAAATATTTTTATGTATAAGGGCAGGCTAGAAAAAAATGGCAAGAAGTGCACAGATTATATTTTACTTTTTTTACAATGTTAATAATGATATAAAGTAAGTCTAGTCTATATTTTGAGAGATATTCGTTGCATTTCACTGATGCGGCTATGAATATTGAAAAATTAAGAGATCAAGAAAATGTCAACGTCTCATTAAAATGTCAAAATATTATCTTTTCTTGGAAGCACACGGTTCCCCCCCCCCCCCCCAGTTGCATAAATGCCCAACCTAGCCTACACACCGGAGCATCCAATCAGGCGCGTTCATGCGCGCGCACAGGTTTGACCTTTATACGCTATAGTCTCATGATTGCAGGGTATGAAAATACCAGACGTTGTGTCAAATGTTTGGTCTTCGCTTGGTTCCCAAAGGATAAAAGTGATGTTCAGCTCTCATCACGTACACCAATGAACTCCACTTTACAGACGCAGACCACAATACATAAATAAAACACCCAATTCCAAGGGAAAACCCTTGTTAGTTTTACTTAATTGAATATACTTTGCAGAAGGCTACAATCCCGCTGTTAAAACAGACACACGTTTTAAGCAGTCTTGTTTCATCATCAAGAAAGTAATCTATTTTAGCATCATTAATAGACATACTGCCGTCAGCCTTTAGTAGCCTACTCCAAAGTAGCCAACTCCTAATACGACTTAAATCCACATCTCAATCATATTCAGTCTCGTTTCATCAGCAATTCAAGGTGGTCTAGTAAACGTTAACAAGAAAGTAGCCAACAGTCTAATATTAGCCTATCAGTAATTAATACTGGCGCTAACCTTAAGTAGCATACTCCTTACACTCCATCCACATCTAGTTATGGCCTTTTTAGTGTGTAGGTTGTCAGAAAATGTGAGCTTTACTGCAGTTATCTGACTGAAGTCTCTCGCTTTCAGTACCAACAGCTGGAGTTTTCCTGGATTATCAGGTCTGATCTACTAATAAAAGGCCGCGCCAGTGGATCAAACATAAAGAATCTGCGGCTTGGCAGTCGATTTTATCATCAACCTGGAGCAGTTCAGTTTTCTTCAAACTTCGTTAATTTATACAGCGTTCCCCACAATATTCTCTCATGTCGCCTATGATGACAAGACTGTGAGTATTCAAGAAAAATTAAATACAACAACATTGACGGTTTTGTAATATGCAATATAGTCAGCAACAGTTACCTATGTTTTAGATGCAATTCATAAGTATTTCACTCTGTCCTTCGTCTAATTGTCGCATAGTCTTAACCTGAGCCTTCTGTTTTTTGTTTGTTTGTTTGTTTTTTAAGATAAAGGAACAGTAACAGTAATTTCGGATTTGTGCTGCAAAATAGTTACACAGGTATGTATGTGCACGGCTATTTATCCTGGGATATAAGATTTTTTCCACGACCAGAAAGATTTAGCTATTTTTAGAAGGCCTATTACGTAATAACTTAATTGAAATGGTTCATAATATTAAAATAACATAAATATTGTCTTGAGTGAGTCATGATTTTTTGACGTAGATCCCCGTCTGTCTTATTTATCCTGGTCCTTTGTGGAGAATTAATCAAATGCATTTTTACCGAATATGATGAATAGTTGAAATTGTTTGCGTCCTTTCTACTGTCTTTCCGGTGCATCTTGTTTCTCACAGACGAATTTCGGCATAGTCAACATAAATACCAAGACAAGAGACTGAAATCTGGATCTTACAAACCCTGACCTATAAAGCTGACCTTTTTGAACGGAGTCATACTATCCACATTTTGGACCTGGATGATGTCCAGACTCTGCACCATTCCAAACACCATTTCACTCTGGAAACATTTCTGATCTGACTGTGTTTTACGTTAATCGTCATGGCACAAACACGAAATATATTTACTTAACATTAAATATACACAGCAGTTTAAAGAAAGGACACATTAAAGGGCTGCTTATTGGTATTGAGGAAGGGCACCAGCTACCCCCATCTGCAATGCAGCTAGAGCAGACGCGTAGTACGGTCAATTGATTGAGATGAAAAGGCAGAAACAAAAAGAAAATCAGAGAGGTCCCAAAGACCCAGGTTCCCAGGATATAGGCTGTATATCAAGCCCACTGCAGACACACCAACAATCCGGCCACTGCATTCCCCAGTTTACAACCCCTGCATTCACCGCAGTATCACAAGTTTTTGGCACCCCCTACCCTCTCAAGTCTCCCAGCTGGTACTAACGATCAACCGCAGTTTCAAAGCATAGACCCACTCTCTCTCTCTGTCTGTCTCCCTCACACACACACACACACACACACACACACACACACTCGCACTCGCGTTCTCTGTCACACACACACACACACACACACACACACACACACACACACGGTAATACCCAGTGTAGTCGCTAGGTGGTCTCGCAGAGTAAGAAATGATAAGCTCGAGAAGAAAACAGTCATTTGGAGCAAGGGACAGTATTTCTATATACACATAAAATAACAAAACAAAGTAGTGTTAGCAATATGAGCATATTCGAATCAAGAATGAATATGATTGCACTAGGATTTCCAGTTCATCTTAATCCAATATAGACCTCATTGTCCTATATAGACATTTAAGTAGTCCACAATCATTGTGTTGCTTAATTTGTCATCATGAATGCCTATTAGCCATCGATTCCGGAGATGTATTTTACCAAATGGAGATTGTTTTAAGTTTGCATGGCACAGGGATTTATTCAACAGAGAGCAATAACGAAACGAAAGCATAGGCTAGTCATTTCTCATTCATATTTTGCAGGCAAGGGTGTTCATGCAAAACAGCCTATATCCTTCTTTTGACGAATGTTTACGCACACCACCAACTCAAAAGATATACATTATTAAATGCAGGCCCCAGACAGTTTTATGCAATGCCAGACATGAGCTACATTCCCTATATATGAAGCTATACAGCAAAATTGTCTAGAATAAACTATGAGTTTTGAAAGAGCAAAAAACAAGTCGATTAGCCTTTAAGTTATCCAAGTACATTTACATAAGATATACAATAAACACAAGTCCCTGTTATCAAGAGTGCCATGAACGCCATTTAGCTCCGCCAACAGGATGAAGCTACACAACCAGGTTACATGGTCAACACCACTCCCCATCTTTTCTGATGGCGCTGCCATCTTGTGAGTGATATCCCTGCACACTCAAGCAACACTAACAAATCGATAAATGTATGCTAGTTGAATCTAGGACAAAAATCAGTCAGAGTAGCACTTTAGGTGTTTAGTATTCAACCAGACAGTTTTACGCACGGCTATAGCTTTTCAAAGATGAACAAGGCAAAGTTTCCATCTTAATTATAAACAACAAACATTTGGCCCACCTTTCGTGCAAATCTGGGTTATCTGACTCAAAAGTGAAAGGCCCCTTAACAAATGGCATACATACTCATGGCTTACACGTATTTTTGGTGAGAAAAATCTATATAGATATAGATTTTCAACGATATCAATGATATGCCATTGCCGAGTTACCATGGAGCCTACCTTTGTTGGTCATTTTTCATCTGTCCAGAGGGTCCTCCAAACGAAGCAACTGGCTTATCGTCATTCATCGTAACTAACTGTAGCCAAGATTCGAGGCTAGTATACATTATGAACCTATCGGAAAAAAAGTCGACTTATATGAAAAATGAACAAAGCCTTCGGTGACGTTCTGACACTTACAACGCTGCACGGAGACGGAAATCCCAATCACAGAGCTTCATTAGCATGGCGGGAGAGATTGGGCGCTTCATCCATCTGAACAGCTTCAGCACATACAAACTACCTTACATGCACAATGCATAATTTGAACGAAAGAAACGAGGACTAAGAAAACAGAGGTGTTAGACACTGTGGCGTGGTCAAAGAATGCTGCAATATAACCAACCACTTGGGATATCATAAAAAGTTCATGTTCACGGCAGGCTGTCCACATGACCTGCATCAGCCAATCCAAGAGCGGATCCACTCATAAAGTTCTATCACAAAGTTGTAAATTTTCATAAACAACCAGGAATTTATAGCATTTCTTCATGAGGGCATTAGCAGCATTTCTGACGACGCCATCTTTACTTGCGTAAAACAAGTAGGAAATACTGAAATATAAACTGTTAAAGCATTTTCTAGGATCTAGGTACCAGATGAAAGCCCGAATGAAGGCAACCTTTGTTTAGATATTGTGATTTTGCAACACAAGAACATACGATTGAGTTAATTCAATTTTAAAATCCCAGTACCATTTAATTATTTATTTTGGAAGGACAAGCCTTTTATATTATCTTTGGGAATACCGCATTATGCTAGAGGGATGTCTAGGGAGCCTCAAGCTTTGGATAGGCCTTGGTCGCATTTTAAATATTAGTTGGTATCAGAAATGACCTTTCGTTCTTTCCCTCGGGTACAAGATACAACAGATTATATGCTCCAAAATAGTTGCAACGGAAAAACAGACTAGATTAAGGTGATATGGCCTATCGAAATAAAACACATGATATCTGTTCAATCCTTTGGAATTGGGCGGCAAGAAAAGATTTTCATAGGAAATGCGAAGAGGCCTTTAGAACTCTGCATTGGCACAAAAGAGGCCTTTAGAACTCTGCATTGGCACAAAAGATCCCGTTTCCTTTTCTTGTTATTTTTAGCAGCTATATCCGACTTTTATTGATGCTGTAAAACCATAAAACAACTTGGCCAATACAACCTATTTCCGACAGAGCGTCTGGTGAGACGTTGTCGGAATAAGATCCGACAACTTTGTATGTCCATGTTTTCTTCCTCAAAGATATTTTCTTGCGCATAAGGCAACGATTCTGGCAATATTTGCACAATTTACGCACAGGTAATGTACAATGTTTACATGTTTGTTTTTCAAGAAAATTATGAGATATTAAAATCAAGGCATTGCTTGGAGATGGCATCACAGAAACAGATACAAAAGTGAAAAACAAATGGCGGATGATGTTATGTGCACAGATCAAGAGCTACGGAATGGTGCAACAATGTTTTAGGCTATATCTGATGTACATTTCGCAATGATGCGCATATTTAGAAAAGTGCAGTTCTTTTCTATTTAAAATGTCTTAATAAAGGGTTGATAATCAATCTACGTGTTCAATTCCAGACCTCCCATCAAAAAGTCTGGACTAAAATCGTGGGGGGCAGCAGGGTCTATATAATATTGTTTTGAATTGTATAACTCCCGAAGTTCCTCTTGAAAGCAGGCCTACTAAACAGGCTAACCTTAGTATATTATTTGGAAATCCGTAACGAAAACAAGTCTTCATATTAGACTATTTCGCATTAGACCAATAGCCTATAGGCCTATACTGTCAAAATATGATCCTTTATTCATATCACCAGTATAGGCTTGATATTCAACCTATAGGCCTAGCCAAATATTAAGCCTAGCCTAGGCTATTTGACCCCAGGCTAAGCTTGACCAAACAGCCACTATGTCATGTTTTTTATGAAAGGATAGCCTGTGAGTTTATTATAATCCAGGAATATTTCGAAAAATTATCTGATAACAACAGATGAGCAGCTACTATTGGTAGGCCTATACGGTCTGTTCAGAGAACATCTTCCCTTGAGCACGATGTCTATCTAGAAAATATCTCTTGAATTACCCTGGATTTGTTTTTATCTCAGGTCATATAAACCACCCCTCGTTATGGTAATGGATTTATATTTTTTGCATGTTATTTTGCATACCATTTGGCATATTTTCCATTCTTTCTGACGGTTTTATTGTGAGAATATCTGGACTATCGTAAAATTTTGGGCGCCTGTGCCTTTTTGAAAATAGTTTTCTGTACAGTGTGCTAAATTATTAATAAAGTATTTCAGCCCATTTCAGATGTGTATGCTTGTATTTGTATAGTGCGAGGAACACTTGTTTTATATTTGGTAAAACGATGGTAAATTTGTGTCAGTTGGTCGGCCTGAAGGCAACGCATGAAAGAAGGTGCGGGCCCAAGCGTCTCCGAGATCAGACTTTGGGACCAGACATAAAATCCTAACGACCATTGTTTATGCATTTGCCCTAACTTTATTTCCGTAGCATTCAAAAGAAATTACGTTGGAATAGCCTACCCAATCCGAAAAGCAAATACTGTAGTGTTATAATCTATCTGATCAAGCAGATATTGGTATTCTGATGTACCGTACGCCTATATTGGTTAATTTTCTTTTGATGTTGGCATTAAAGGATTTTTTTATATGTATGGGTTCTATATAAGAGAATATTAAGCATATTATTTTTGTCTTTCCCTGAAGATAATCCAAGACAAGTCGTTTCCTCACTCTAATACCCACTTCAATTAAACATTTCACATCAGCAGGCCTAGGCCTACCCTGTTAACAACCATGGACCGTTTCAACATTATAATTTCGAAAAATACATAGTCTATTGAAGAATACCTCACAAAATCACATCGCATCATATGGACCAATGTTGAGTGAAAATGTAGGGTTTTTTTCATTGTCTACTGGTGTGAATTTGATCCAAGAGCGGTAATGAACACAGGTTTCACTAGTGTAGTAGAATTTAAGATGACTCTAGGCAACAACTATTTTACCCAGCTCTGTCGAACAGACTATAGTTTTACACTATCTACTAAGATGACCATCAAAGACTTACCAGATGTCCAGGAAATGCTGTGCGTAATCCTGCTTTTCCTGAAATGTTTTGAGATCACAAAAATGGACGCCTTATAACTAGCCTACAATGTAGCAAGACATGCATAGTGTGGTAGACTGTATAACAACATTGAGTCCCTTTCATGGGAGTGCTGCAGACGCAATTGTGACAAAATGCTGTGACACTTGGATTTGCCTTTTTACGAAAAAAAAAAACTTTATTGAACCCCAATCAATCACCCATCCTCTGTCACTTCAAGTTACAGACGCTTCCAGTTCAGGACAATAAAAACAGCAGTTGAGAAACAGAACACGTCATGAATTGCCCCTTATAAATTCAGTAGTGCGGTTATAAATACGTTTGTATTCGTTTCACAGTATGTACCTTCTACTTTTGCGCTTTAGCATGCTTTCCGAAGAAAACACAACACTAACAGACAAAAATACGAGGAAGTAGACAGGAATGAATATAGGTAGTTTGTACACATCTAAAGTTTTTTTTTTTCATTATAAAAAGGTAAACGCAAAAAGTGCATCACATGACTTACAGAAGGAAACACATCTACTGAAGCCATTTTACAGATGTTTCTAGAAAACGTCACAGCTCTGACATTGTTTAATCTCCAATAACAACTTAGTTGTTATTTGAGCTCACAGTATGTACGAAACCCTCATTTTACAACTAATTCTATCAACACTAGAGAATAGTACAAAGCATTTGATGAAATGTAGATAAACTAATTTCTGCTTGGCTGTTGATTTCAGAGATGCAACTGCCAAGGCCAACGTTGGAACGTTTTCTCTGTCCCACACATGTCGATTAAAGTTTCTTAAAGTCCTCGTCCTCTGATGTCTTTTTCTCTGACTCCTGGGCGTTTTCTCTCCTCTGTCTCTCAATTTCTTCCTGTTCAGCTTTGCTGCTAGGGAATTTGTCTTTATTGTTCTCCTTCTTCCACTTCATGCGTCTGTTCTGAAACCAGATTTTCACCTGTCGTTCGGTGAGAGCCAGCGCGTGCGACACCTCGATGCGTCGTTTTCGGGTCAAATAGGGGTTAAACAGGAACTCTTTCTCCAGCTCGAGCGTCTGGTAACGACTGTACGTCTGTCTGCCTCTCCTGCGGCCGGCGGCTGAAAAACAAGGAATATAAATAGTGAGAAAGAGAATTATTAATTCGCTGTCAACTGCGTCTTCCTAACTCATAGTTACTGTGATAATACAACGGCCTATTGGGACAGAAAAACGACCAGTGATCTGTCAGGTAGCCCATGTTCTGCAAAATTGTCCCCTGTGCTGGCAATAGGCCTATATTTAATAACATTTTTAAAGTTGGGGGCTCCTAGACACACACGCGCGCACACTCGCACACATACTCACTCACTCACTCACTCACTCTCTCACTCTCTCTCACACACACACACACACACACACAGTATCTGAGAAAGACACAGCCACCTTGTGCAGGCGCAAAAATGTGTCATTAGTAAAGCTGACTGGATGGAAATTGAAAAAACAAAGATGAAAAACCTGTTTAAAATGAGGCTTATGGACAAACAACAACATAGGAATCCAAAGCAACGTAGCCTACAGGAACCTATAGCCTACAGTATAAAACCCAGCCCATATTCACGTTTAAGAGCATCTGTACGCTATATGCTTTGAAGACAAATGAATGTTTCCAGAGACAGACACTATTGCATTTTAAGGTTGTCCTCAACGACAAAAACAGCTTATTAAATGGCAATGCACATTAACGCATAGACTAACCAAACATTAGCTTAATCCAAACAAACAGTTCATTATAATCATCAAAGTTGCACGAGGCCAACACAGGTCTTTTCAGTGCAGGCTATTTCGTAGGAAAGATGGAAGATATTCCAAGGAAAAATCAATAAAGGATGTGAAAGTTTGAAGTCACCTCAAGAGTGTTGTAACTTGGCTGCAATTCACGTTTGGTTGCAATAAAATGCGTCATTGTCCTCCAAACAGTAGACTGAGGAAATGATTATACTGCTTAATTGCGGGTAATTAGTCCGGTTTTATACCCCCAGTGATGTTTCTCACTGCTTGTTAGATCTTACACCAACTCACCTTGTGGTCGCATCCACGGGAAGAGTTGCGATGAACACTGGTCTGCGCTGTCAGAATCCTCACCGATCCCGCTGGCTTTCAAACTGCAGTCACCGAATGGATTCAGATCCTGGTTTGGGTTTCCGAAGAAACTCTGTAGCGCATCCTGCCCATAAAGGTTTCCCGTAGGATCCGCGTGGTATGGCACGGCGCACGGGTTCTGTTGGTAAGGCGCGTGGGAGAGCGATGATGTTCCGTGATGGTAAAACTCCGGCAACTGACTTGGATGCTGGAAAGTGGCTCCTGTTCCGGCTCCATAAACTACAGTGGGTCTACCTCCAAGGTCCTGGGTAAATCCAGCGCACTCGTAGTAGTTCGGCCGCAAGGAATCGCCGCTTTTGTATTTAGAAAAAAGAGGATTTACAAAATAAGAACTCATGTTTAGCCTTGTAGTCTGTAGCTGGATTTAGATCATAAATTCAGAAGTTTCTTTGTGTGACAGGGACTCAACCGTAAGTCATGAAACAATCCCGGTATGTAAATGAGAGAACTCCCTCAATCTGAGATAATTCTTGAAACGTCGTAAATATTCATGCCAGTCAAGACAGTGTTACCATGTCTTTTTCCATGGGTTATCCCGCATGGCTGGAGCCTATGGGTCCAACAGAACACAATAACCAATTGTAACCTGCAGTTCACTCCATTGGCGTGAAGTAGAATAATATATTCATATTTAGATATGTTGTGTCTCAGTAATGGGTGTCCAAATCTGAATCCCCTAGCCCAGCTTCAGCATCTTCACCTAGACAAAGCGCGTGCTTGTGATAGGAAAAGGAAGACAGAATGGAAATGAAGAAATGAAAAGAGGGAGCAGGAGAGTGAGAATGAGAAAAAGGAGGGGTGAAAAGAGAGAGGTGGAGTGAGAGTCTACGCGCTGGTGAAGGCAAGTGTATCGTGAGTCCTGAAGGCAGACTTGGAGCTGCATGGTTGTTTATCGGTTTAAATGTGTAAACTGTGTCCAGTTTGTTTTTCTACTTCGTAAAGAAAAGTCTTACATTTCTGTCACTTTCCATTTCTTAAAACTCTGTTTTACTTTATTTGTTTGCATGTTCTTTTAATAACTGGACACAAACTGTGATGTCTTTATTTGTTAGGCTATTATATGTAATAGTACACAATCATTTGTTATAATATATCCTATAAACAAATAGACTACTAGGCTAATCAAAAATATTTTTGATACCATCATTTCTATGGTTGATCCCTCACAGATCACAGCTCCATTGCTTAAGTCTCTATTCGGTTCCCATTAATTGTAATGTCACAGTGTTTCATCAGACAATTTAGAAGAGCCGTTTAGATATACGAATCAGAGAATTAGGCTAATACAATTGGCCCGTCTTCATTTTCGCAGTTGTCTATGGCTAATGTGAAAATTGCATATGGAGTCCCTGGCAGTCCGGTGTGTAGCCATAATTTAGTCCTACAATGTCACCGTGTGGTAAACTTCTGCAATAGCAGCCAAGAGAAAAGATGTCAACGTGATACCACATTCTGTGTCCATCCATATAAAATAGGCCTACTATAGAATTGTTATTTGTTGTGAGTCGACAAATAATTATTTCTAATAATATAACTGAACATTATTTATAATATTATACAGTAACCATAACACCACAAACTATAGCCTATCGAAGTGATGGGTATTTTCATGTTTTGTTGTAGGCTACTTTTAATTGCAGGAGGTGACTAACCTCTCCCAGGCAATAACATCCTCAAATGTCCCTTCATTTAATGTTTTTGTTTTTACATTTTGCCAAAGATGACAATCTTTTCACATTTTCAAATCCACAACATGTTTTTACCTGGAGTTTCTGATGCAGCCGGTTGGGCTTTTCTGTGTTGGGCTGATTTGGCAATTGCACGTTATTTATGTAAATTATGTATGCGAATAGCTTGCAAATCAAAGCATTTAAAGGAATTGCCAGTCAGGACCAACATAGTAGGCTATGCAAACCAAATAGGCATACCCTTACAGATATTTCTTTCATTTTTGTCTTCAACAACTGGACTTCTTTTGAAAGACAAATCCGTACGAAAACTATGGGGTAAAATGTTCATACTTTAAAGTATGTTGTTGTGTAACAATAAGGCCTAGTAATATTATTCGTATAATAATAATAATAATAATAATTATAATAATAATAATAATTATTAAGTGACTTGTTTCAATGTAGCTTGTATAGCTCAACAGTTCTGGATGAGCATCAAGACAATTATATTATTATTATTACTGGTTTCCAAGAAATTCCAAAATTGTTTGGCCTATTTATGCTATATTTTATAATCCATTAAACGCGATATTAAGGGAAGATATTGAAACTGGCCTCAGGTCGAAGGTAAGAAGCAGACTAAATCTGAAACAACTCTCCTTCAAGATTCAAGAAGTTTTTTTGGAGCAGAGTAAAGATTTTTGTCACCTAATAACGTTTTATGTGCTAACGTTTTTGTCACCTAATAACGTTTTTGTCACCTAATAACGTTTTATGTGCTAACGTTTTATGTGTTTCCATTCCTCTCAAATAATGTAAAATACCCTAATCGCTCCCTTTTGCATACTTTCTTCAAACAATTAGCTCTATATTTCTCCATAAAATTATATAAAAACACAGTATATGAACAGGTTCTCTTGCTCTTACATTTCCCTACATTAAAACGATTTCCAGGAACGGCTGCGTGCAAGATATAATATAAAAAAAAAACGAAATGTTTCATCTAACTTAAAACATGAACATTACGCTTTGGTCATATAAACTGAAGACGCGCTATTTTAAATAGCCTCTATTCAGGCGTAACAGAAAACAATGGGACCAAACATGAACGAAATTAATATCCAAAATGTGAGTAAATTTTCCATGAACCTAGCATACATAGGCTATGCAGGTGGTAAGAGCTGGTGGCACTGACTTTTTTCTTAAACATATGCATAATAATGAATTTTAAAACGAAAACTAAAAATGCAGTTTGTTTGAATTAAAATAAAATATATAGGAATCTTTCCATCTTATATAGGCTAATAATATGTGATTTTATTTGCTCTAGATGATCAGCTCCTTTTGGAGAGAGTAAATTAAAGTGGAAGATTAAATGAAAGCAAATGAGGGCAGAATGCAGACTCAGCCTCATATAATTTGGTAATTAGATACTGTACCATCATCTCACCCTTAAATTAATACACACACACACACACACCAAAATACAGAAACAGTTTAGCTGAAAGGAATACGACTTTGTTGTGTCTAGTTCCCACCACCTCTTAAACCCTTTCTCCATGACCAACCTCTTGAAGCAAAAGTGAAGCAACAAAACAACAGTGTTTGATGCCTACATTCATGAGATTTATTTGAGTGGTTTATTGCCAGTGGCTCCAAGTGAGGTAATATGCTTTGAAGGATGTTTGTGCACAGCGAGTAAGATAGAAAGCACACACAAAAGGCTGGTCTGAGGGCAATTCACATTCAGGCTGCCCCTCGGTAGACTCAAGTGAAATTCACATAAAAAAAAAACTCCTCAGTGAACTGAAGAAGTAATAAGGCCCATTTTCTCACGTGTGCAAATGCATTTATGTGCATCAGTTCATTTTTTAGTAAAAAAAAAATCTCACCACAGCTTATT
The DNA here is from genome assembly GCF_046254945.1 of Alosa pseudoharengus. Taxonomy (NCBI): domain Eukaryota; kingdom Metazoa; phylum Chordata; class Actinopteri; order Clupeiformes; family Clupeidae; genus Alosa; species Alosa pseudoharengus. The sequence continues at coordinate 26,331,855 of NW_027468674.1, read as the reverse complement.
GAAAGAGTAAAAATTAATTTTGTGTTACATTACGTTAAAAAAAAGAGAGAGAACAATATCTGCTGAGTATTACCAGAACACGATGAGAGAGCAGAGACTCTTTCTTCAGGGTGACTTTCAGCTCTCTCTTGGCAGAATATGTCCCTTTGCTTCGTCCCACACTCCTCCTGGTGTTATGTATATGTGTGTGTGTGTGTGTGTGTGTGTGTGTGTGTGTGTGTGTGTGTGTGTGTGTGGGGTGTGCGTGGTGTTAGCGCTCCTGCTGATGTTGGGGGACTTTGCGGCGGCAGCGGCGGAGGCTGTGCGAAAGGTCGGGCCGGGGGACCAGGGGGGCGGGCGTGGAGATGATGAAGAGGTCCTGCAGGGCTCGGGAGTCAGAGCGGGTCAGCGCGGCGCAGGGCATCCGACCCATGGCCAGTTGGGAGGCGGCGGCCGTCCGGGCCCGTACCTCGGTGAACGAGGAGCTCATACTGCCCTGCCGAGCTGTGACTGAGGAGTTCACCAAGGAAGAGTGAGAATCAGAAAAAAAGACAAAAACACATTTGTTTTCTTCGTTAATACTACATCTTACTAAATGTCTGTTTTACATAAATAATATACACACTCTACATTCTTTCTGGATTGTAGCTTTGGCAATGAGTTTATTCATTCATTCAAATAAAGCATCATTTGTTCTGTGATGGTGACAGAATGGGGAACATATTCTAGTTTGAGAATGAAGGAGGGAAGGAGAGAACTAAAGGCGTAGTGACATAGCAGGGACAATCCAATTGAAGGACAATGAGGGAGGGAGACATAAGGTAAGAAAAAGGGGGGAATGCCAGCAAAGATGAAAGAGACGACAGGGAAGAAAAAACAAATAAAGAGGTAAAACACCATATGCTTTTCAACTGGCATTGCCAGTAGAAATGATGATGTGAAAACTGAAATGTGTGATGTGAAAAACAGTTATCAGAACTCCCCCTATTACCATCGGTCCTGTATTTCCGCCGTCTTGCGTGTATGTGTCACTTAATATCCATTTCTATACAAACCAAGACGGCGGATTCCTAAAGAAACGCAAGCACCCACACCATAGGTGTATCTAAATTAGCTATGTACCAAAAATGACATTTTACCGTGACTCAAAGAGCTGTAAACAGTGTTGTAAGGCACACAACCGCTTGGAGCTCCGTCGGAATTTTAATTTAATGTCAAGACTTCTCGGTCTAACCGTTCATGTGCCGTTGAAACGGCGTAAATAGGCGACCCATCAGGCCAGCACTATAACTCCGAGCGTGGTAAACAAAATCGGATATTTCATGCAGTAAATGCTCCCGTTAAGAACCAAACCAGATTTTGTTCAAATCTACACACCTATGGCTACTGAAAAATGTAAGGTTCATTTAGCAAATGTTATTTTGAAGTGTTAAAAAACATTGTTGTTTTAGAATTTCTGAACAAAAGTGGTGATAATTGGGGGTGTTACGATATAATGTTTATCATTTCAAATCCATTATCTCATATTGCATACACAAAATACATGTGCTTTGAGCAATTTGCAATTTTTTAGGATTTTTTATACTCCATATGTCAATGCGCCCTTTATAAAATATTCTGCTTCCTAGTTAGTTGTTTCTCAATTACTTCACTGGCAGTCAAACTTACCAAAGCCATTAGGAGGATTTTCTTCAGTCCACCCAAATTAGAAAAGAGCCCACAAGAAATTCTACATTTGAGTTAATGCCTGTAGCCTGTTATTTAAAATTACTGCTCACATAAACAAATTGCGGTCACATTTCCATGGCTTAATCCTTTACAGAAAATGGTTCCATTTTATAGTTAGGAGATGCTTACTAACGTTACTATTAAGTCCCACTGACAAAAATCTTTGTCTACATAAAGAGTCCAGTGGATTTCTGGCATATCGTGACATGTGTTTGAGCTACTCACTAGTCCACGGCATGCGCTGTGTGTTGTTGGACCTCTTGGGGTCTCCCGCGAAGCAGAGCTCCCCCAGCCCTGCGTCCTCCTCTGGGCCGCAGTGCTGCAGGAAGGGGGGGTCGCTGTGCAGAGACCCCACGTGCAACCCGCCGCGGTCCAGCGGGGTCCAGGGCCAGTGCGCCGGCAGCGGCTGCTGCTGCTGGATGAGCTGTGAGGGGATGTATTGCAGGCAGGGCTTGGCCCCCGGCACCACCGGCCGCTCCATCAGCGCACACGGCTGCTTCTGACGCCGCAGGAACTCCGCCAGCTGGGGAGACAGGAGAACATCCACAACGTCTAAAACAGTGTACAGTGGACAACAAATATACTACATTTATTAGACATTTAATATTGTTTGCATATTTACAACATTAGTTAGCATAATTAACTTATATTCAGTATAGTAAAGTTTTATATCCAACTATAAAAATATTTGCTGTCTACAGCTTTCTCAAATGCGGAAAAGCATGTGGTCGTTGGATCAAAAACACAAATAATTTGTAATATTTATTTCAGAAGTACTTATTACAACTGTAATATCACTGGTATATTGTTGATGTATTAAAAAAATAAATCATCCGAGACAAAATCAATAAGTTGAGTATTTCTATGGTGCCTAAAGGATGTGGGTGGTTCACGGAGTATCCCCATTTATAGGGGAAGACGTTAAAGGGGAGAGACATTAAGTTAACAGCTCTGGATTTTTGTAAAGAAAATAAAAGAAATAAGATAATGGACCTTGACCCTTGATCTTCTATGGAGCTGACCCGGCACTCTCACCTTGCTGGACTTGTGGTCGTGGTAGTGGGGCTTTTGGGGATGCTCCACCAGACAGGGCGGGGGCGGAGGCCTGGATCCCTGGAGGAGCTGGTACACTTGGTCGACCACGCCCAGGTCCCTGAGCAGGCTCTCCCGTTGGCGCAGGCCACTGAAGCGTTCCACCTCCTCCTCATCTGATAGGTCCAGCTGAGAGGATGACCTGCCCCCAGGGGGAGGGAGAGGGGGGATCGTCAGAAGCTGGAGAAGAGAGAGGAAGCACTTTAGTAGCGGCACAGATTTGCTGCCACCTGGCGGACACAAGAGGTACTGCAGACATGATGCGACGAAAAATAAAACCTTTCAATGACATCAAATTTGCCTTTAACACAATAAATTCACTTAAAGAACAAATACAAATTTTAGAAAGACTGCACAAGTTCACAGACAGAAACAATCACACATGCACACACAGACAGCCCTCCAGACCCACACACACCTACGCACAGAGAGAGAGAGAGAGAGAGAGAGAGAGGACTCACGTTGAGCTGCTGTGAGTTGGGGTTGGAGTGGGAGAGGCGAGCGTGGAGTTTGTGGGGCTTGGCTTTCTCCCCAGCCGACTCTCCCTGGAGCTCCTTCCTGCGGCCCGTCTTCTGATCATGCTCTTTCTGCTCCCGCTTCAGACGCAGCTCCTGCAGCTGCTGCCTGCGCGCACACACACACACACACACACACACACATAGAAACACTGGTTGACACAATGCAATGACACACACGAGTATGCAGCCAGAACAAACCCACTCTGTATTTCTGAATACTTGCAAACTAATGGGTAGAATGTTCAGCATCACTAAATCCGCATACCTTTTTTGATATAAAGGATAATGTATAGAACGCCGGTCATTATCGGAAAATAAGTCCCGACAGGGCAAACAGAACCCCGACGTGCCAGCGGAGGGGTCTTGATTCGTCCTGAAGGGACTTATTTTTTCGATAACGACCGGCGTTCTATACATTATCCCGCTTGTCACATGGCTACTTCAAAACGAAAAATAAACTCCACAAGATATGACTCTTTATATTTATTTGTTAACGTTTCATCGTGGCTGAATTTGAATCAAACAATCTTTAGAACACAGCTGATCAACTGTCTGCTTTCACATTTGAATGAAGTTCCAATGCAAGAAGTGACCGGACTACTAGCGGAGTGATATGAAAGACGTGAATATCAAACACAAAACCCATTTTCCTTGACAGCGGTCTGTTATCGAGGAATAGCAGACCACCGAACGTTGGAAAGGCAAGTGAATGGAGCATTTTGCAGCATTATGAAGAGCCGTGTAATAAATGTGGTTAACAGCTGCCTGCCTGAGTCCTACTAGTAGCCTATATGGCTAAATATACAGTATGTTTGACTGTGTGTGTGTGTGTGTGTGTGTGTGTGTGTGTGTGTGTGTGTATGCGTGCTGGCGAACCTGGCGCACTCCTCCCTGGCCTTGGAGGCAGCTGTCTCCTGGAAGAGCGAGCTGCTGTGCTTGAAGTATTTCTCGTACTTCTCGTCGCCCTCGCGGGGGAAGATGCGCCGGAAGCCCCCCATGTGTTTGGCCTCGTACCTCTCCATCTGCTCCACGCTGGCCGCATGCGACTGACGCAGCTCCTCACTCCTGACACACACACACACACACACACACACACACACACAGAGAGAGAGACAAGGTAAGAATTGGGTACGATTACTGTATTTAATGTATTGTATTTATGTAAAGTTACAGTATTTAGTTATGTCTGAATATGTTTAAGGGTGATTATAGATGGAAAAGAAAAAAAAAAAAAAAAAACAACATCACTGTTTTTAGATGACTTCAGCATAAATATTGGTGGAATCCAAATGATTTTGAGAGAGCTTTCCTGGTTAGCTCTATTATGAGTGTGTGTGTTCTGGATGTACTAGCATGTGAATATACTGCATGTATATATTTTTGTACTTGTTTGTGTAATGTGTGTGTGTTTGGACGCTGATGATCACCTGGCCTCTCTGGAGCGATTCTGCTGCAGTCTCTCCTTGACGCGGCGTTTCTCCTCCTCTGTGATCTTGCGGCGGTCGCAGGCGCACAGGTTAATGAGCACCAGGGTGTCGTACAGGAGCCCGTCCTTCACCTCCCGGTCGAGCCGAGAGTCAGTGGTGAAGCTGGGGGAGTGGTTGACCTGTGTGAACAGACAGACATACACACACACACACACACACACACACACACACACACACACACACACACACACACACACACACACACACACACACACAGAAGACCATGAAGTGAACATCCATTAAAAAAAAAAAGATTTCTACATCCTAAATTTTGGACATATGCACAAGCTCAAGAAGTTAGTAGTATCCATCAACACATACTGTATGATTACATTTTTATAATTAAAAGAAAGACAAAAACTCACATACAGACAAACTCACACACAACACACACATGAGCATGCTCAAGAAAGGTAAAGAAGTGGCATTACTTCTAGCAGCCATGGTTTCAGCCTGTGGTCCAGCAGCACGTCGAAGCCCAGGATCTCAAAGCAGGCGCTGCCTGCGGCGTGGTTTGGGAAGCAGGTGTGGTAGTTGTGCTTGAGGATGGGGTGGGCAGAGATCAGAGTCTTTATGATCACGTCCTCGATGTCCAGCCACATCTTCTCTGTGTTGTAGCACATGGATTCCAGGTGCTTGTTGAAGGTGGACAGTTTCCTAGGTGCAAATGCAGAACAATGGAAAATACTTACTCTATGTTAATCCTATACTGGATTACATCGACTGAAAAACATTTTGAGTCACCCACAGGTGTAGACATACTGGTACTGGTATTACCTCTTGCTACCTGTGTCATCATCACGTACAAAGTTTTCACTGTGTTTGTTGATGGCATAGTTGGTCAGATGCATGCAAACATCACCCTGTCAATGAAACAAAAAAGTGTAAACAAAAACATACAGTACACAGAGATAAACAGCACTATGTCAGTTTCTGTTTAATCTAGACATGAGCTAACGTATTACATTTCAAATGGATATAAACCGGGATTAAAATTTGTGATATTTAATTTGTTAAGGTGTGAAAATGGCGGTGCTCTCACCAAATTGCTGCCGACGGGGTCATTGTAATGCGTGGTGCAGAAGCGAGCCAGGCCCTCTTTATACAGGAAGATACGGAAGGGGTCGCATGACGTCACTAGAACGTAGATCCTAAGGTCAAACTTGAAGCCGTCGATTATGAAAGGCTGCGTGCAGAGAATAGGCCTCATCAATTTTAGAATCAACATGAAGTATTGTGCATGAACAACAATTATTTGAGAATTTCTTTCCATCCCAAGATTGAATACAGAAGAAACAAATCATTTATGTGAAAGTTTTTTTTGTATAATTCTGAAAAACAATAGTTTTTTTAATTGAAAACATTGATTCATTCAAAATGACTGAAAATGGCTTAACATCATCATGCAGCTATACACATTAATCTAAGGTACATAGCAAATACATGAGATGCGTGGGTCAAATGTGCTTGTGCCTGCATGAGCCAACAAAACTGCAGCACCAAGGTGTCTGCAGGAAAAGTGTAATCTCACCCGGGAGATGTACACCTGGCAGATCATGTGCTCCCCTGGCTTGATGTCCTTGCTTGACTTGGTGAGGAAGATACCTCGGCCTTGGCAGCCAGAATCCGGCTTGCAGATGTACGTCTTGTACTTTTTGGCTCGCGTGTAGGCTTGAAAGTCGCTGTAACTGCAAGGAGTATGTGCGTGCATACATGTACGTGTGCATGTGTGCGTGTGTGCGTGTGTGCGTGTGTGTGAGAGAGAGAGAAAGGGTGGGTAAGGGTTAGATTTCACTGGTTTAGATCATCAAACCACAGCCCAGTGGTGTCCTTGAGCTTGGCTCTTTCTTTATTTCTTCTGTCCATTCAATGTTTAATGTCTTTGTATCACATAGCCTGGTCAAATTTAGATGTCTCGCTGTCTTTTTAAGTACTTACAAAGTGACCAGACTTTCTAAAGATATATGGCTGTAACTACCCAAGTTACTACCCATTTAGATTATGTAAGTTATTACATACATCATCATCATCTTCATTATTATCATAGTTTATTACACGGCTCTTCATAATGGTGCGCGTCAGGGTCCAGTTCGCCCTGTCGGGACCTATTTCCCAATAATGACCGGCGTTCTATACATTATCCCTTACTCCTATTCTTTGCTGAGCTGAGCTGCTTACTCACTCAGCTGGGAGGCACCAGGTGCGGGGGAAGATGTTGTAGTCTTTAGGGAAAAGCTTCAGCATGCGGTTCATGTTGCGAGCCAGCAAGTCCTTCCTGCAGATCTCGCTCATGCCCGGGAAATGGTTGATCTTCTGCGAGGGGTGATATGAGACAAGAAAAGACTTATCAAACAACGCCGATCTGGCAGAGACATCTGTACACACAGCCATGAGCAATGGTGACACCAGACCAATACTCCAGGAAGATGCTAGTACCTGGTATCGTTTCATTTCCATGACCCGGTCCAGAGAGACAGAGCAGTCTGTCCAGAACAAGGTCCAGTCCTCTCCTTCTGCAGCCTCCCTTAGCCCGTACTTATGGGCAGCCCGACGGACTAATCAATAAAGAGGGAATTGTTAAATTAACACCAGAGATCATTGTGACCAAACACGTATATGTACTTATATGGACACCAATGATGTTTCACATCACTTCTTTTTCCTCCATCCTCTACAACAAAGCATGTGATGCAGCATTACACAGTTAATGCCATTTCACTACATGTTTTACATCAGTATCTCTATGTATGTGACAAATAAAAATCCTCCAATCCTTGAATCCTAATGCTGACTGATGCAACTATAGCGCTAAGGTCAGTTTGGCTAACAGAAAAGCTTTTTCTATGATGGCAAAACACTTATACACGTATGGAATACAGAAAATAGTGACAACAAACTAACAATCTGCCAAAACATTCTAAAAAAAGACATCTCGGTACAAATTGTTTGATGAAATACAAGCATCACTAAATTCTAGTTAACTTACCACTCTCGTACTTGCAGTTGGTGAGATTTATCCATAGTCATCTGGAAGAGAAGATGCAGACAGTGGGACAGACATGTGCCTTGCTGGGAGGCCCTAGTGCCTCCTCCTCTCCCTGCCCATCTTCAATCAGCACAGAGGCACTCAACAATCATCATTCTCACTAGACAGGTCACTGATGCCACAGCTGTCAGGACCTCAGTGTTTGTGGTTATTCAGTGGCGGATATGATACCATGATAATGAACCTAGTGTTGCTAATGGTTCTTTATATATCTGTTCCTAGAGTGCTCAATGTTGTTTTCTGTGCCACCGGAAATACCTTAGGAATGCATGTTTGTTTGTAAAAGATATGGTAAGAGTTTAATGTACTAATTTAAGTTTAATTTCACTGCTGGTTATGCCCCTTGGAAATCAGAAGGGAACAAGCATTTATTTCTCCAACCAATTTTCCTTTGAGAATCACTCTGGTGATAGCCAGGCTACAATATTTAGGTGAGGCAATTAAAAAAAACAGTATATTAAGTATAGTCTACAGTTCTCTACTTTAAATATTTAAAGTAGTGTAGCCTACCTTTTTTTCCTCTTCTTTTTCCTCTTGCCATCTATGGATGGAGGTCTGGGGGCCTCTGGCTGGCTGTCACTGCCCCATCCCTCCCCCTCCTCTCCAGCATCAACCACCCCCTTACAGGGCTCCACCTGGGCGTCCTTCTCTGACCCGTCTGGTACGGGCAAGCCCATTCTACGGAACAACCAGCAGAGCATATTGTGAATAACTACCCATGCAAACCAAACAAGCACAGTGGTAACTATACAGTTTGTATGTTTGTATCTGTACCATTATACGGATGAAAAACCATACAAAGTTGAATAAGTTAAGATAAATAAGTCATGAGAGACCTTTGAAGCAGTGCACCTCATGGTTAGAACTGCCAGATCAAAATAGCACAGTGATTAATCCACACCCTATTCAAGGAAATGGGATTGGTTGCTGTTACATGGATTAGAGATGGTTTAAATTGTTATCTCATGAACTGTGTGTCTGAAACACATAAACAAACAGATTAAGGGCCTCTTGACTACCTGGTCAATGCACCTATCTGACAAACAAAAATACGAATCTGGATGTACAGCTACAGTAAAAGTGGTCAAATGGAATATGGGCACCTAGACTGTGAAATAACAATTAATCTGCAAATGAACTTTCAACAATCTTCCCCTCTTTAGAATTCCTTGAGTGCCCATCCTGAATAATGTTTATTAGGAATAATGTCAGCATGTAATTTCAACAAGGCCATCAGGCTCGGGTGTCAGCGCAGTAAAAATATTTAATAAAACATGTGGGGGGTACATAGAGAGTGCACAGCACAGGCACTGCATTCGTCACGGTAACTACTCACGGGACTTGTGAAAATGAGATTTTGCTATGACAGGCGAACAACCCGTCGCTTTCGGCTATCATGTGAAGTCACGGTCACACAATGAAACTCTATCAACCCTATCAGAGTACGCCATGTAGTGTGCCAGAGAGGGGGCTGCAGCATCATGTTTCTATTTCCATTTCTCTCCTCAGGTGAGTAATCTAGTTGTCACCAACCCATTACACACAGTCATACAAGAGTAAGCATGCACAGAGGTATGCAAACAACAGGCTTGGCCTACATTTGCACTTGAGGAGACACACAAAAAAACAAAACAAATCATAATGCAGACCTGCATGTTCACTTGAACAGATTCTAAGTAATTAGAGAGGTCTATTTTGCCCTCACACAATGCTCCAAGACTGACATTATCTTAGACAGAAGGAAACTTCAGACAGTGAACCTTATACCCTTGAAGGATCAAGCTGTCATTCTGGACACTGCCCGCCCTGTCTGACCACTGTCAAAGCAGCCGAGATCAACCAGGTGCGGCTCAGGTCATTACCACGGCAGATAATTTTCAATGCGCCCAAGCGAGGGAGGCACAGGTAGGGGAGGGCACGGAGGGGAACATCCCTGATGTCTGCAGGAGGCCTGGGTGCTGGGTAACGGTATTCTGAGCCAGCGAGCTGGATAATCCTGGCCTTGAACTCTTGGCAGGGAGCTAGGCTGCAACGGCCCACTGACCTCACAAGGGGGTGGCTAGTGTTACAACAAAGCCCTCATTGGATTTCTTTAAGGATCTATATGTTCAAATTACCAGCCTTATATAAATAGCGCTTATTGGTTTACAGGCTCTGGGTGTAGTAGTATGCAACAAACTGACACAATCGCACGTGAACACACAAAGAATGCATGAGTCCTTTCTAAGGGATAATTATCTAAAGAGAGTATGGATGGTAGCTGACAGATAATTGACATTCATTAGGCTACACCGTAATGTGCCTTCCCAGATGATCCTGCACAGGAACTAGCGTGACATGTCACCATTCAAGTCTGTATACATATGGCTCATGTCAACACAAGTGCAAACTACTATTAACATTAACCATATCACTCCTACAAATTCATCAAATAATATGCATCAGAAGGACACACATTCAAGGGTAAAGACTTCCATATTGTGTTAACTTCAATCATTTGAAACAACATTTACCTTTAGGATGGATCACGGGAAGAGAATGATGCAGATGGACTCCCCACTCTTCAGAGCCTAGGTGGGGTTGACCTGGTCCCCAAGTTTCAGCTGGACCTTCGGAACTGGTCCTCCCCGACTGAGGCAAGCATTTGTGCCCACATGCCCCCCACTGGTATGTAATCCCTGACAAAATGGAGCAAATTTGTCCCCTCAGCACTGGGGTGGCCCCAGCTTGTATACACTTACACTCTGACACACTGAGCCCCTGTGAGGATTGTGTGACCAATTAGACACGCAGAAGACAAACACCTGATACTTAGCCAACACAGGGAGAAAATGATTATCAGGAGAAGTGTAGGGGAGGACTTGAGAGGGATAATCCCTGATATTTGTCGGAGGTAATTAGAGAAGTGCTTCAGCTTGCACCATGAGCTGCCAAAAAAATCTGTGCAAAAAGAAGTAGGCTATGATGGATCATAGACGACTAGCCTAGAGCACAATGCTATCAATCACAAAAAGAAGCATATTTTAGTCATAAGACAATATAGAGCACAATACATATCCTACATTATTACAGAAGTGTAATACACATTAGGCTAATGTTATCCGTTACAGAAAGAACTCACGACAACTCTGCCGAAGGGACATTATGACTGATTTTACCAGTCACAGGAGATTGGCTACAGTAGTAAGTAAGCGTGATGGAATTATTTTGCCATAACCTTTGAAAATTTTAGGACAGTCTTTTTGTTAAACAATTCTCTTGTCGTAGGCCTAATCGAGTGCTGGTCTAATCACCGAATTGCGAAATCATAAAGTAGGCTATCGTTCATTTACAGGTGTAACTACTCTCAATATTGATATTTTCTCTATATTAATGCTATCAAATCAGATGTCTCAACTTAATGGCACGTGGAAAGTTGTTAATTTGTAACAACTGGCTGATTCGCGTTAGCGTCACAACAAAGTCGCACAAGTGGTTACAAAGTATCCTAACAAGCTCTAACTTGGCAACCACTGGCTATGCTAATACGACATTAGCTGGCTCGAAGTATCAACTCTTTCACTCACCCACGTTACTTGGTGTTGTAGGTTCTTCAAAATTATCTGGAGAACATGTCCATATAGATAAACGCTTTCAGTCGTGACAACAGAGGGGATTGTAATAAAGTGTCCTATGCTACGTGTTCAAGTTATTATTTCAGTGATCCATTTCTATGCTGCTAATCTGCTACAGTAGGACAGCCCTTGACTGTTGCTATAGCAACACCACGCTTAGTAACACACGTGTTAACATGCAGTGGCCAGATTTAGGTAGGCTAGGTTAAATAGTCTGCATTTATCTGCGTTAAGTTAGAAAAGCACGTCTTGTGTGCTTATCATGAAAACACACATTTATTTTTTTGTTTATATGGACTTTATATGGAGTTAAAGTCCATGTAAACAAAGAAATAGATGTGTGCTTTCATCATGAAAATGATGAGGGGTAGGCAACATGAACCATCTCTTGCAGCTTCACTCAGTCACAAAAACGGAACGCTTCTAGCCTATAGGCCCACCACATATTTGCTGTAACTATTCATTAAAACAGCTAATCCTTATTAGTAGGCTACTAACTGTTGATATCAAATAGATCCCTGTAAACCAAAAATATGTGTTTATTTTAAGTTTGTCACATCATAGAACAGGGTGTCATTAACCAGTCTGAATGAATAAAAACTGACAAATATATTAAATTAGGCTTCAAAATCATGAACATTTGAGGGGAATATTCTGCTCTCAAACTGTAAGGGCTGACTGTGCTGAAGCCATGCCTCAACTGTCCCACCACATATTTCCATCTAGGCTATAGCTAGTGGATACTAATTAGCACAACTGTTTAGCCAGAGAGATGAGCTGAAGTTAAAACGCCTATGTTATTGTAAGAGAAAAAAATACAATGTATATTGTGCTTAATCTACTCCAGAAAGCTGCTTTCTCACAATGCTTGTAGTTTTCCAACCTATTCAAAAACAATTTCTGGCATCCATGGAAGATAGGCCTACATCAAGGGTATGAAGGCATGTTGGAATCGGCTGGAGTACTCCTTTAAGGGGGAGGGGTTTAGCTAAATGGTTAAATTATTGCATCATCAATATGTCCTTTTAGGGTCGCCCCTCCAAAAAAACAGAACACTGAAAATGATGCCGTTTTAATGGTCTAACTACACAATTCAGTTCCACACAATTTACAGTCTTAACATGTAACATTAACATAAGTCTTGAATTTCCCCTTGGGGATCAATTAAGTATCTATGTTTTTAATAGTTTTCATTGCATCACATGCATTTAGCTAATAATGCTAACTTATCGGATGCCTTCCATTTAAACAAAATAAAACTGAACTAAATTGAGAATATGAAATAAGCACCCATGAATATATATATATATATATAAATACGCGTAAAAACCACCATGTAGTTTGATAAGCTTGCATTGGACTTCTCAAATTAAGAACCCCAAGATCATTAGGTTGTGGTTTAGGTTTTACAGCTTCTACTGTAAATTTCAAAAGACAAGAACACTTGAAATAAATTACTTTTGGTCTTTTTATTCAATGTATTTTCTTTTATCTTTCAAGTAAAACAATGTGGAATTACAAGGGAACAAAAAGGAATGTAACAAATGAAAGAGACAAATAAAAATAAGACCAACACCATATTCAACCCATTTCCCAAAATACAAACATCTTGAGCCTTAAATTGACCTTCTGTGATTTAAAAAGCCTTTATCATCCTTTCTAAAGGTTCAACATGTCCTGAAACATGTTGTTTCGAAGCATCTTTTCAAGAAAGGAAAATCAAAAAACAAAACAAAAAAAAAAGCAATGAAGGTGACTGCAGAAACAGTGCATCAAATTGGTTGGTTTCAATTTGGCAGCAGGGGTTCTTCTCTGGTAACCTAACTTACTGTTTTTTTTGTAGAACACAGTAATCTATATTCACAACCCTAATTGTAATTTCTTTTACAAGGCAATCAAGGATCCCCACCCACCCTCAAAAACAGGCACTCTCTTTTTAGATCACACTGATTCAAGATTAATTGAGAATAAAATTTAATGACAATGACCATTATGACTGTTACTTTGGATAATAAGTGAAGAGAAAACATATTGAGGTTTGTCTCACATTTTTCGGCATCAACAGCGAGCAAATTAAGTACTATCTTCAAGATTCATCACAAGCTCAAGAGATAGGACACATTTAGCGCTGACAAAAACTGCACTGTGTGAGGTACCAGGTCGGAAGTAATTGATTTGAAATTGATGAATAAAAAAAAAAAAAAAAAAAAAAAAACGCCTGGGACATTTTCTCAGATGTGCAACATGAAAAAAAATGTGCAGGCTGGATTTAAAATAAATGGATAGAAAAAAATAATTACACAAGACGGGGAGGTCCAAGCAAAGACAAACTCCAGCATAGTGCAGCAAACATTTACAGACCTGCTCTCTTTCATACCCTGGAGAAATCCACAGAATATCCTTAAACTGATGAACTGACAGACTGAAACAACTGCCATAACATTTTTTAGAACCCAACTGTCATAAAAGCTTTTCTCCCTCCACTGAAAAATCTTCTGGATACAGAATAGACAACATTTTCAGTTACCCTTAAAGCACAAGTAAACTGTATAAAGGGTACAATCTACAACTTCTCTTTTACACAGACCTCTCTTAGTATTCCAGTCTTTATATGATTACAGTACATAGTGTGAACTAACAATAACTCTCAGCTATTGTCCAAATCCGCAGATGTCCAAATGTCTCTGGGATTTTGAGTTTTCTTCTGTACAGACATGCCATCTTAGCTGCAATGTCACATTTTCTGTAAAAAGGAAGTCCCCTTTCCACCTTAGTCCTGTGTCTCTGAGCCATCTCCACACTGAAGCCTAGCGGGAGAAGAGGAGAGGGCCTGAGAGTGAGGGAGCTCAGTCTTCGTTACACTGTACAGTAGACATTCCACTGCCCTTTATCTGATTACAGAATGGCGACTCTTCACCCCCCTCTTTAATCTTAATACCCGTTAAACCATTTCAGTCTTTCACCCTCTGTGGCTTCGCTCTGGTCGTCGTCCCTTATTCCCCTTAACTGCTGTATTGATATCTCCTCCACCCACCCAATCACGTCTTGGTATGTCGGTGTTGGGTGGCGGAGGAGCGGGTGTTGCAGGCTGGGGAACGGGCATGAGCGGCTGCCAGAGCAGCCACGCTGCGCAGCACCCTGTCTGGGGTCCCCTCCGCGGACCCCCCGCTCAGCTCAGACCGGTCATGTTTCTGCGAGCGGGTCTCCCTGTGACTCTTCCTTCCCCGCCTCTCACCTGACTTGCTATGGCTCTGTTTCCCTCTCTCAGTGTCGCTGCCGGAAGAGGTGGCTCTAGATTGTGGGCGGTGGGGCCCTGTGCTCTGGGAGCTGAGGCTTGGGGTGCACTGGCTGCTGTTGCTGCTGCTGCGGCTCCTGCTGCTTCCGGCCCCCCGGTCGCTGCTTATGCTGCTGCACGCGCTGTGCCCCCTTGAGGAGCGGGACTCCCTGTTCTCGTCCTCTCCATCTTCCTTCCTCTCCTCATTCTTTTTCTTGTCTCTCTTTGCCCTCTTGTTCTTGGCGTCAAGTGGGGGCAACAGGCTACCAGGCCGCTGCCTGGTGGACCGTGAAATAGACCTACTCGACTCTGGAGTGGTGAGCGGAGTGTTTGTGGGCGTCTGTCTACCACTTCCTCCTCTACTACCAGATGAGTTGGTCTGGGGGGACCCCTGTGTGCCCTTTCCTTTTGACTTAGAGCTTTTCTCAGATGATGACGGGGACTCTTGCTTGTCACCAACTTTCACTTTGTTACAGGGACGGGGTATATCACCTGCCCGGCCTCTCATGGCCAAAAGCTTGGCAGCAGCATTGAGGGCTGAGCAACGCTTGCCCAAAACCTCAGGTTGGGGAGGTGGTGTTGAGGGCACAGGCGTGGTGGTGCTAGACTTCTTTGTTGACGAAGGGCCTGAGGATTTGCAGGTGACTTTTGTGGAGGTTTCACTACCAGAATCACCCGCTGTGGCATTTGCAGCTACCTGCTCCTTTTTGGACCTTCGGCCACGTCTGCTGTCACTACTCCTCCCATCACTCTCACTCTGGTTTTCCTTCTCTTGCTTTTTTCGTTCAGCACGTGTGAGGCGCTTTTCTTTACGTGAGGAGTCATCAGAGTCCGAAGAGGAGGAAGGAGAGTTTGATCGTCGCCTTTGGATCTTGGGTTTCTTTTCATCATTACCATCCTCTGAGCCTCCGGTTTTAGCTTCACCTCTTTTCCTCTTTGTAGACCTGTTGTCTGCCATCTTCTTTGATGAACGAGTACCAGCTGATGATACAGAAGAAGGTGAAGAGGAACGAACAGAGTCCTGACTGCTCTGTCGGCTAATGGCTCTTTTCTTGGAGGATTTCCCCCCATCTTTGCCGTCTGTTTTACCCTCTTCTCTACTTTGGTTACTAGTTCCCTCGCTCGAGACAAATGTGTCTGTCTTAACCTCAGGATCTACAGACACAGACTCTTGGTCTTCTGGTAAACTATCCACTCGCCTTCGCTTTGACTGGGGCCCAAGAGATGGCTCTTCTATTTCTTTCTCACCATCCTCATTTGTGTCAGTCTTTGCTGCTTCCTTCCTGTCTGATGTCTTTTCATGTGAAAGTAGTTCAGCTGTTTCTTTCTCCTGCACCTCCAGGGCACCTTGAGGGATTGGCAGAGCAGGAGCAGGCTCCTGAGAAGGCTCTGATGCTGGAGGAGGTTCAGGTTCGGCAGGTGTGTGAGTTGGAGCACACATGGGATCAGTCTGTTGTTCAGCAGGTGATGGTGTGACCTGAACAGAAGATCTGGGCTCAATGGTCGTGTCAATTTGTGAGTCCTTAGACTCAGGGATTGGTTTTGTCTCTGAGTCATTTGATGTGGATTGAGGGACTTGGGATAGTGCGGTTACAGTTTTCTGAGTATTGCCCTGGGAGGGTTGTGAAACCTCATGAGTCGAGGGTATCGGAGTCTCCCTCACTTTGGATTGTGAAGGAGATGTAGGTGATAAATGGATCTGAGTGTCACTTGGCTTGGGTTCCACTGGCAGAGCAGGTATAGCAGATGTAGAGTCAGAGGTGGCTGTTGGTTGTGCAGAGGGGAATGAAGTTTCTTGAAGAGTCTTGCTCTCTGTAGATTGAGGAAGTACTGGTGCTGGTGGTGTGTTGGTCTGAGATTCACTAGATTTGGACTGTGCAAGCATAGCTGTTGGCGTTTCATTGGTCAGTGAGTTACTTGTAGGTGTGGGTGATGTGACAAGGGTGATGTTGGTCTCAGTGACTGGTTTAGGTAGCGAAGTTTTGTCAGCAGCTTTGGCAGGTAATGAGGGTAGTGGTGTGTGAACAGGAGCACTCTCTGAAGGGGCCTCTTGGAGACTGGATAAGGAGGATCTTGGTGAGTTAAGACCAGATTGCATGCTTTTAGGACTACAAGGAGGTGGAGCGTTTGACAGAAGTGTAGGGTTTGAAGGAGGCGGAGGGCTTAAGGGAAGTGGAGGATTTGAAGAAGGAAGATTTGAGGGAAGTGAGGATTTTGAATGAGGTGGTGGATTTGAGGGAGGTGTGGGTTTTGAAGGAGGTGGAGGATTTGAGGAAAGTGTGGATTTTGAAGGAGGTGGAGGATTTGAGGGAGATGTGGATTTTGAAGGAGGTGGAGGATTTGAGGAAAGTGTGGATTTTGAAGGAGGTGGAAGGTTTGAGGGAGGTGTGGATTCTGAAGCAGGTGGAGGATTTGAGGAAAGTGTGGGTTTTGAAAGAGGTGGAGGATTTGAAGGAGATGTGGATTTTGAAGGAGGTGGAGGATTTGAGGAAAGTGTGGATTTTGTAGAAGGTGGAGGATTTGAGGGAGTTGGAGGGTTAGAAGATTGAGCAGCACGAATAGCATCTAGCTTGATTGTGGAGTCCTTGCGGGGGCGACCCCTCTTCCGTTTTGGCGAGACAGGAGCATCTTTCTCCACAATCACAGGTTTTGCTGGTGGAGGAACGGTGTGTTCAACTGGACGCTTGGGAGGCCGTCCTGGCTTGCGCTTCACTGGTACTGGGTTATCAGTGTTTGCAGTCGCTGGGGCCAGAGTGCTGTCCTTAGCAGGACTCACGTCCTGTCTCTTTGGCGGATTTGGTGATAGGCTCTGCCTTCGGTCGGAGGGCCATCTCCCTCTTCCTCCTCCATGTTGCTCCCCTAACTGAGCAGCCATTCGGGATTCTGTTTCCAGACGCCGTCGGACAGGCAAGTTCCTGAGAACGGGCATATCTGGAGAAGGATGGGTAGGAGAGTAGGGATGATACCCTTTCCCAGGACTTCCGAGTGACGCAGGTGATACTTGTTCCTTCTCTTGTGGCTGAGGAAGGGGACTAGAGACTGCAGGTGACTTGGGAGTGTCTTTATCTCGAGAAGCGTGGCTTGATTTATCTGGCGAGGACGGGCCAGTGTCTCGCTCTGACTCTGTATGTTCCGCTTCCTCTGAGGACCCTTCAGTGTGACCCGCTCCACCACTTCCTCGCCTCCTCCTCCGCCTTGGTTGTTTCTCTTTCTCCTCAACAACTGTAACTAGGCGACCGGGAAGTTTACGTAGGACCTTGGCAGATGGAGAATCTTCTGGAAGGCCTTTGAGGACCTCACCATCAGCTGACTGGCGCTTACGAGGCGAGCGGGACGCCATGCTGGGTGAGAGGGTGAGGGAGTGTTGGCTCTGCTGATCCAGGTCTCTTCCCTCCAAGTCGGACTGATGCTCGGGAGAACAAATGGATCCTGAGGACACAGACACTCCCCTCTCCCTTGCACTGGGCACTGGTGCATGGTCTACCTGTAACCCAGACGCACCTGATAGCACATCTCCTCTCACCTCCTCAACACGCTCTTGGCCAGCAGGAGCAGCGTGTTCAGCATGGGATCTCCCTGCTGCAGGGGAGCCGGCAGTGGAAGGCACTGAGCTCGGTGGGGACAAACTCTGGCGGAGGGGAGAAGGCGTGGCTCTGGATTTACCGGGCACGTCTTTCAACGGGGAAGCTGGGCTTGTAGAGTCTGTGTGCCGGGTCTCTGTTCGGGCAGGAGTGGTGGGTGCCACAGCTTCTTTGGTAGGCGGTCTACCTCGCTGGCCTCCACGTCGGTCAGGCACTTGTCTGGGTGGGGTGGGAGCAGACATAGAGGCATTTGCTCTCTCAAGCTCAGCTGATGTGCTCGCTGGGGATAGGGCAGAGTCATCGTCAGTTTTTGCAGGAGTCCCTCTCAGCCTCCCACTGGCTCTAGTAGAGGGAGCGCCCTTCTCCTTGTGCTTCCGTGTGCGACGGGCAGGTGTGGCCAGGAACATATCATCAGGGGTATGTGGCATTGGTGAGTAGTCGTCTTCATCATTGTCAGACGACTGATGCAATTTCAGGCCCTCTTCTTTGGCTTGATCAAGCCCCTTTCTGGCAGCCTCTACTTGCTCCTGCAAACACCACGAGGTACATTAATAAAAGGAATGAAATACATAAAAGTGTCAATGATGTGGTTATTCTGCTGGTTGATTAAACAGATATTCACCTCTGCCTGCTTAAGCTCCTCCTTGCAAATGTCCTCCAGAGAGGCCTCCAAGAAATTCATGGCATACCGCTCAATAGGAGTGAGCTAAAAGACGATGGAAAAACCAAGTATGAGTGGCTAATTATCAACATTTACAAAAATACATTCTAACATTACACATAGTTACATAATTACCACTGCTCTACTGGGACATTACCTGTTCTACCAGAGCAGCAATTTCTTGCTCGGCTTTGGAGAGTTCCTCTTCTTCCTGGTCACGACTTACTCCCTCCGCTCCATCATCTAACGGGATGCTCTCATTGAACTCTGCCAATTCAGCCACCTGTTCTGCTTTGGCCTGAGAGGCAGCCACTATGTCCTCCTCGTCTTCAGCTCTACACAAAGCCTGAGAAAATACATGAAAATTAGTGATCCATTGCTTTTGCAGTTTTGTTTTTAACTGACCCGTCAGGTTTTCAAGTCTTACCTGCTCCAGAATAGTGGTTTGCTGTTTATTAATGTCGTCCTCCTCTGTTGGAGGTGGAACTACTTCTGCCTCCTTCTTTTCCCCCTCTGTCACATCAAACAACTCCTTGATGGTTTGCTGTAAGGACAGGAAATGTTATTTTTCATGGCACTAAACTACCATTGTCAGTAATAATAATAATTTTAAAAAATACTTTAAAAGGCAGTTACGACCTTCTCTCACACAATTATTTTAAATAAACTTTTGTTACTTTTACATAAAAGTCATGCTTCAAGACTAACCTGTTTGAAGAATGCAGTGGTGAAATTTCCTCCCTCTATGGCCATATCACCCAACATCCTTTTCTGATTCGCTTTCTTCAAGATGTTCTCTTCAACTGTACGTTCACTGATAAGCCTGCAGAAAATGTAAAATAGATTAGGAACACTTTTCACACAAAACATAAGAAATATCTACATCAATATTTATATTCACTCTATATCAAAAACATCAGAATTCAGAAGTATGACATTTAGGACAAACACTCTAAGATAAACCCACAATGTTAAAGAGGAGTGTTACAGTTCCTGATGTGGTTGTGTACCTGTAGATATGCACATCTCTGGTTTGCCCAATTCGGTGGCAGCGATCCTGGGCTTGAGCATCCATAGTGGGATTCCAGTCACTGTCGTAAAACACGACAGTGTCCGCCCCCGTCAGGTTGACACCCACGCCACCACTGCGGGTTGACAAAATGAAGCAGAAGATGCGCCGGTCTGCATTGAAGCGCTCCATCAGAGACTGAGAAAAAGAGAGATTGCAAATGTTTAGTTTAATTAGTTAAATTTAACTAAATTTAGTTAAAAAATGTGTTATCCAGGCTGTGTACATGCAGCTGAGCCCATAAATCGCAACACGATTTGTTATATATAAGTATAAGTATACTCTTTTGATCCCGTAAGGGAAATTTGGTCTCTGCATTTATCCCAATCCATGAATTAGTGAAACACACTCAGCACACAGTGAACACACAGTGAGGTGAAGCACACACTAATCCCGGCGCAGTGAGCTGCCTGCAACAACAGCGGCGCCCGAGGAGCAGTGAGGGGTTAGGTGCCTTGCTCAAGGGGCCGTGCCTACTGGCCGGGGTTCGAACCGGCAACCCTCCAGTTACAAGTCCGAAGCGCTAACCAGTAGGCCGCGGCTGCCTTCAATGCATGTCATTACCAGGCAAAAATGTGCCATGGGTTTGAATTTTGGGCTCGGTAAGTTCAACTGGAAGGTAAAACAAGCATTTTTTAGCCACAGGCAGGGCAAGTGTGTCAGGTATTTATCTTACCTGTCGCTGTTCTACGCGTGTGCTGCCGTCCAGCCTCAGGTAAATGTGCCCATGATAATTGAGGAACTGCTCCAGCACGTCCAGCATGCGGGTCATCTGGGTGAAGATGAGAACCCTGTGGCCTCCGGTCTTTAGCTTCCTTAGCAAGAGGTGAAGAGTCTGCAGCTTTCCTGCACAGTTGGAGGCACAATAATTATATATCCTTATACATATATTTTTTAATATATATAAATATTATATTATATTTAAGTCTTCTGCTACTTCAGATAGCATCCAAGTTCTTTCAGGGATGAAATGCTAATAAGGAAATAAGGAAACCTGTGAAACATAAATCTAATGTAATACAAAAGGAAAACGTGAACAAGCCACTGCAATGACGCCGACTCACCACAGTCGTACTGAATGAGTCTGAGGTCTGGGAAGTGAGTCCTCATGTTGCACTGGATGCGATGGAGAGGACGAAGCAGAGGGGTCACCTGGGTGGTCAGCATAGAGCGGAACAGCGCCTGCTGGTGCACGAGCGAGGGAGGAGGGTGGCAGCTGTGCATGGTTATAGGCTGAGCCTCCACAGGTGGGATCGCAAAAGTGAACCTGAAAATCAGGAAACGAGGGGGAAAACGAGGAGAAGTTTAGTTTAGACCTCAACATGACCTTTGAGCTTTGGTTTCTTATATTGTTGCATTATTTGCCCAGACAGTTTTTTTTTAGAGTGATGAATATCTCCACATCTTTACATCTGGGAGAGATGCCTCTCTAGGATGATCTTTTTATACCCAATCATGGTGCCAGTTAACCCAATTAGCTTTAACATATTCCTTCTTGCGTTTCCCCTGTCCAACCTTTTCTGAGATGTGCCGGTGACATCAAAATCAAAATGCGTATTCTTAATAAAATAATACAATTGGTATACATGTACACCACCCGCCTGCCCACCCACCACACACACACACGTATTTCATGACATAAATCTTGTATACCTATCAATGACTTCCGACAGTCCTGCGAGCCTCTCCTCCGTGTTCTGAACAGCGGTCCTCAGGGTCTCACTTTGGACCCACAGGTCCTGAGTCCGCTGCAACCGGGCAAGCAGACAGAAGGTGTGGCCAGAGCGGCTCCACTGTCCGAGCGCAGGTGATGCAGGTTTAGGGGCAGGGCCTGTGAGGAAGGTGAGGAAGTCGAGCACCTCCTGGCCATACACAGGCTTGGCGTTGCTGTGAAACTCGTTGACACGAATTATCTGGGCAAGGCGGGCGTCACGCTGAGCTTTCAGACGGTCCTCCAGCCATGACTGTTCCCGAAGGTGAAGACAGATGACAATCAATTCAGGTACAATATTAAACTGTTGACCAACTAACAAAGGGGAAAAAGCATGTCAAGAATTTGTAGATATTGTAAATACCATGTGGAAAGGTGAGCGTGGGGGTGGTGGAGGCTGAGCGCGAGGCCGCTGGAAAGAGAAGCTTCCAGGCTGACTGCTGGGTTTGGACACTGGTGGGTCTGCGTGAACCGCGATTACATCACTGTTTTCCTCACGCGTCGCTGGTACTGGTGTGGCATTTACTCGCACTAACACAGAACAGAGGTATGCAGGTAAACTATGAGAATCATAACCTCCATGCAAGACACTAACAAAATGTTGTGCAGTACGATTACACAAATTGGATTAATGTACATTTGGTGTGCACAATATGAGGGAAAATCTGTGATGTGCAATGGCACTGCACATTATTGATAGGACAATATGTACATATTTTACTAACCCCATAAAAACAATTAAGATATGTATTATAAGACAGAGCAAAGACATGTCCCATTTCTTGTTTAAAGGGCCGTTCACACCAAGAATGATAACTATAATGATAACGGCAACAAAGTATCGTCCTAGCTAATGTGAATGACGACATCCACACAAACTATTATGATAACATGAAGAGCGATATCGTTGGGGTTCACTTTCATAGCGATTTTGAGAATGATAATAAGCTGACAGCCAATTAGCTTCGATCAAATTTTAGCCATAACATTCATCAACATGAGGAGAGACTTTCCTTATCGTTGGTCAGTGTGGATGCTTTTATCGTTATAGAAATAGTTATCTTTATAGTTATCGTTCCTGGTGTGAACGGCCCTTAACTGGTGAACAATCACTACCCACCTGGTTCTACCGGTACCGGTGCTGCTGCTGCTGCTGCTGCTGGTGGTGCTGCAGGAGGTGGTCCCTGCAGGACCCTCAGTATTGGGCGAGGCGGCTGGGCTCCACTTAGGGCTGAGGTAGGGGTGCGAGGCGGAGCAGCGTAATGGGTCGGCTGGGCCACAGGAGGGCGCTGAGGAGGCGGCGCCCTTGCTAGCGGAGCAGTGGTTGTGTGCGGGTGCAGGGAGAGTGTGACCGGAGGGGCGACACGGGGGGAAGGAGGCACGGCGAGGGCAGGGACCGGCCCTGTCTCTTTACCTCCGGCCTGTCTGACAACGATCTTAACAATCCCAGACCCAGTCACCATGGAGGAGGGAACTGCACAAAAATAACCATTACAGAAAAGAAAAAAAAAAATTAACAAAAAAAAGAAAAAGAAATAATGACCAGAAGGGAAGAAAAACACAGACAAAACAGCTTAGCTTTGCTCATTGTTCTACACGCCGTTCTCTTATTTAAATATTTATGAGTCACACACAGGCATGCCACAGTTGCAGCAGTACCTTGCGCAGCGTTGAGGGGCATGGCCAGCCCAGAGGAGACTGAGGCTGGGCTTGGGCTGGCAGCACTGCTGCCTGCCTGACTGACTGTATGGATGAGCGCCACCTGTGCTGGCTGACTGATCAGGTGGTGCTGCCCCCCACTGGACACCAGATGCATTACGTTGCCTGCAGAGCACACAACAGTCACACGGCCGTGACCACACAAGCATGCTCAGCACTCGTACATGACAACTGAGGATGGGGGGGGTGATTTTTTATTTTTTTATTTATGCCATTATATGATTCGTGTTTGTATGAAAATCAGGTTTTAAATTAAAAAAAAAAAAGTGTGTCATAATGATCAGTCACCTACTTAGCCCAGCCACTCAATTTTAGGATGACCCAAGGACAACTAAAACCCCTCAATCTCAATTTCATCGTAAAAATTCAAAATTAATGATTTGGATGAACTATATTTGTGCACTTCTGTGGAGTTTCCTATTCAAGTAAGAATCTTACATTAAATATAATGCAACTGAAGGTGAGTCAATTTCAGCAAGGCAGGTGTATTGATAAAGTGTCTACATACTTAGAGCGTAATCTTGTACCTATAAAAGACTTATTAACAATCAATATGAATCATCTCTGAGAAATCACCACTGTATCAGAATGGCAACATGCAAAAGGCATCAAGGCTTTTCCCCACGGCATGCAATGCTGCGATTGGAATCTTATGAGGGCTCACCTTGGAGGGCCCGAGGCTGTTGCACTGGCACCTGGTGCAGCTGGGTCCCTGACAGGGTGAGCTTGTTGCCCTGCAGCTGGAAGGTGACTGGCTTACTGCCCTGGCCAGTGGGTACGGGTCGCCCAGCCAGAGAGGCCAACTGAGCAATGCTCACTACCTCCCCGGCTGCGTGTGCATGCGCATGTGAGGGAAAGGAGAGAGAGACATGAGACATGCGACTAAGACTTTCACAGTGCCAAAGCTGCTTCAAACCAAGTGCCATATTTAAAGCAGTGGAAATGACCGGTGTGGAAATGACCGGTCATCTATGCCTAATATTTTCAAAATAGTTCACATCCCGTCAAAACAGAAAAACGTGAAGTGCAGCAGTTGAGGAAAAAAATCACTGAGAGTGCTCACATGGAAGCCGCGCCTGCATGTCAGGGCTGAGAAGCACCCTCTGGGTGACAACACTGCTGGGCGCCGAGACGACTGGTGGGGCCAGCGGGGTCGGAGGTCGTACAGTCAAGATGGGGTGTGGGGCACTGGGTCTGAGGGCAGCTGCTGGCGTGTGGGTCACAGTCACAGGAACCGCAGCGCTGGCCACTGCAGTGGCATAGGTGGCTGCAGTGGACATCACCGAACACACTGTGGCACAGAAGAGGGGCATTTTTATAACGAAGATTGTGTGCACCCATGTATGAACAGAAGTCATTTATGAAAAAGATAACTATCAGAGTGCAATGCAGACAGTGCTGGATTACGAGCGCTGAGCAAAGTCACACTACTTTGTGCCGCTACGTAATAACACTTAATATCAGTTTGTGGATTGTTCAGGCGGACAGCAATGCAGTGCAGGTGCATGATGATCATTCTGTAAGCGTCTTGCCTTGTGCAGGTGGCTGCACTGGGATGGGGGCTGGGGCAGGATGCATCTCTGTGATGAGGGCGGGCCGTGGGGGCTGGACGACTGGAGCTACTGGACACGTAGGCCTGGGGTTGTTCACCGGCACAGATGCACGGCCGTCTGTTTTGGGCATGGGCTGGAACATTCTGGAAAGAAAAGCCACATAGATTGAACGTGTAACCCAAGCTGCCAATGGCTTACATACGCACCAAAAACACTGTTCTACAATCCAAACAAGCATAACAGGAGCAACGGTCATGTAAGTATTTCTTAATCCCTGTTTACAAGCACAATCCAAATGTTAGTTTAGTCCAGCGTAGTGCTACGCTTGGTAAGTCGCGGTCCCTACTGACCTGTTGACCTTCATTCGCACAGGTTTGGGTCTCGGAGGGGGCTCAGGGGAGTCCATGATCTCCTGCACCAGTGGAGTAGTGACCTTCCTACGAGGCAGGAAGACGTCGGCCTGGTAACGGGACACGCGACCCTCCAGCCCCACCAGGTCAAACATGGACAGGTCGCACCGCTAGACGGAATGATGAGAAAGGGGTTTAAGGACTCAAAGAACTCAAACAGTGGGACTAAAACAATGAATACACTTTTTAAAAAGATCAAAATCACAATGACACATTTTTTTTTACGCTTAAGACACCCTGACGGACAGGCCCATACCTCAAAGGGTGACGTTTCAAGCGCCCGCTGTACGACGGAGGAGGTGGTAAAGATGATGGGCTCGGTGATGAAGGGTGAGTGGATGGGCCGCGGGTCAAACAGGTTAGGGTGGTTGCACACCTTCCTCAGCTGCATCAGAATGTTGATCACAGACATGAAGTGACCACTCGCCAGAGTCTCCCTTGTCCTGAACACCAGAGAGAGAAAAACGAAGAGAGGAATCGTAAGGAATAAGGGAGACCTGTGCAAATAGATTATTAAAGCAGGGCACATAACCCTAACAAAACCTGCAGAGGGGGCCAGGTTTAGTGTTAACTTGGAAGCCCCTGACATGTGGTTGAAGTGCACTCACGAGGCCTGGGCCATGAAGTCGTCGTAGAGGAAGCGCTGTCTCTTGGAGAGACGGCAGCGCACCACGTGCTCGTATTTCTTGGGCATCTGCTTCTCCACGTCCACCTTGACACGGCGCAGAAGGAAGGGCCTGAGGACCTACAGGGGCAGAGACAAGACGTCAGCAATCAGTGGATAAAATCAATAGATGTTAAATCACTATAGGAGTGTCTATTTTTTTAGATGCAATTGTAAATATCTATCTCTAACCCATTTGGTAGAGAGCACTCTAGAAAAATGTTGGACAGTCACACCAGAGAGGGTTGAAGCAGAGTTAGTAATCAAGGCTCTTTGGTCACCCTCATGTTGTGTTGTGTCCAATGTCACTGCTAGCTCACCTTGTGGAGCCTCTTGACGAGGCCCTCGTTGTACTCCTGGCTGCCCTCGATCATGCCGGTCAGCGGGTTGGAGAACCACTCCTTGAACTCGCGGTGAGACTGGAAGACGTGCGGCATGAGGAAGTGCATGAGCGACCACAGCTCCATCAGGCTGTTCTGCAGGGGTGTTCCCGTCAGGAGCAGGCGTCTGTGGCTGCAGGGGGAGATAAGTAAATAAAAAAAAATTATAAACAGGAAAGGGGTTGGGGGGGGGGGTAGGGGGAGCTGTGACGTGAGCAGCACCCATTCCACATTGGGGTCTAAGTGCCCTCGGTGAACCAGGTTCCAGTCCCATTTCCTGAACCCACCCCCATGTCCCTCCCACTTATTTCCAGTCACACACAGGCATGCCACAGTTGCAGCAGAACCTTGCGCAACGTTGAGGGGCATGGCCAGCTTAGCCCAGAGGAGACTAGGGCTCTCTTCACTGTCCTATCTAATACAGGCTAAAAGCCCAAAAATATAACTTAAAGCAATATATTTAGAAAAATATATATTTATATTAAAAATAAAAAAAATTTTTATTAGGCATTTTGCTGTGTATACTTTTTTAAGTCCCATCCACTTGGCACGGCAAATTAAAGAAAATGCAGTCAAAGTATAGGAAACTCTAATCAGTATCAATCAGGCATTACCTATTGAAGTTGAGAAGACTCTGCCAGCGCTGAGACTTGAAGTTTTTGATGTTTTGGGCCTCGTCCAAGATCAGGTACCGCCAGGACTTGCGCCTGAATGCCTGGTGGTCCTGCAGCACCAGCTTATAAGAAGTGATACACACATGGAAAGCATTTGGCTTGGTCCAACCCTGTGAGGACAAAAGGGCAAATCAGCATTGATTCATGATCAAGGCATCAAGCTACATAGCTGTAGGAATGAACATTCATGGGTTTCCTGGTGTGTCCATTTCTGTCTGCTGGTCTATTTGTTGTTAGACACTAGAAGAGCCATCCATAGCTCCCGTCATGGCATGTACCTGTCTCTTGAGTTTGCGCTCTTTCTGGCTACCGTAGTAGGTGAGGATCTTGAACCCGGGACACCAGCGTTTGAGCTCCATCTCCCAGTTCAGCATTACACTGGTGGGCACAATGATTAAATGCGGTCCCCAGTTTC
The DNA here is from genome assembly GCF_046254945.1 of Alosa pseudoharengus. NCBI lineage: Eukaryota > Metazoa > Chordata > Actinopteri > Clupeiformes > Clupeidae > Alosa > Alosa pseudoharengus. Next base: position 26,304,280 of record NW_027468674.1, on the reverse strand, counting down.
CTGTAAAAGATGCAACAGTTATTTTTTATTTTTTTTAAATGCATAGATCACATCTTTCTTTCCTGATTAGGTCCCTGAAAATAATCATAGCACTGAGCTGCAAAAAAAGCACCTTCATATGCAGCTCAAGGGTGGAATTAATATCATGTAAATATCATAATTGACTGGATTCCCTCTCCATGGGCACAGGGATTTCAACTGCATCTGTACCTTTCTCACAGGCCAGGTGAGCCAGCAGAGCGATAGTCTGGATGGTTTTGCCGAGGCCCATCTCGTCAGCCAGGATGCCATTGAGCTTCTTCTCGTACATGGTAACCAGCCAGTCCAGCCCGATGTGCTGGTACTCACGCAGAGTGCCGTGCAGCAAGAAGGGGATGGGAGTCTTCACCTGCAGAGAATGTGCTGATCAGTGACACTACTCATCTTTCAAGTGCCATGAAGAAATCACAGACTATGCGCCTTATTCATGCAGCAGCCATTGTGTAAACCAAAGGGAGGCTACAGGGTACACTGACTATCACTGTCATTAAGGCATTTTCACCACCTACTGGCGAATGCATAGAACACAACAATCCTATGGTTTGTGTACCCTGTAGCCTCGTTTTGGTTTAAAATGGCCGCTGCCTGAATAAGGTGAATTCAAGAAATTCTGCAAAAGTCAATGTCTACTACTACCACTCTTGTGTTCACGTGTTCACAAGTGCAAGAGCTACCACTGCCATTATGGTGGTGCTGATGGTATAATCTCAGAGTGTTTACCTTAGTGGTGGCCAGTGTGTATCCTTTTGGCTGGAGGCTCTCTGCTGTGGCAGCGATGTGGCTGATTTCTTTCTTGGGCCGAGGCGAGGTGGGGAGCGGAGGGCTGTGCTCACCCTCCTTTAGCAGGGCCTCCATGCCCTCCTCGGGATCGTCGTCCTCCTCCTCTTCATCGTCCTCAGCTACCTCCTCCTCATCATCCTCTATGACATCGTCATCACTGTTTACTGCCTCTGAGGAGTCTGAAGGTATTGGGGGAGGGGGGGTGGTAGACACACACACAAAAAAAATATTACATGAGAACAAACTTGTCAAGCTGGGATTAAACGAACAAATTGAGGACTCATTTTCTGAATTGCAGGGTGAAAAATGAACTAAAAGTAACCCATCTGAGGTGCCCTCAAGTACCTGAAGAGCTGTTGGTCTCGTCATCACTGTCTTCGCCCTCGCTCTCTTCCTCCTCCTCTTCCTCCGTGCTCTCCTCCTCCTCAGAGGTGGCAGGTGACGCAGATCCAGAGGGTTCTTCAAAGTCAGAGGTGTACGCCCCCTTATACTTCTCCAGAAGCTCCGCTACACTCATTTCACCTGGGGGAGTGGGCATATCAGTGGTCACTAACGGTTACTCGCAGTACGGTCACCATTCAGCTTTTTTACATTGACCTTTCAGCTTTTTATAGACCCAAAAAATAAAACCTCTGTATGGTCAGGTGATGGCAATGTCTATTACCAATACATAGGATGTCTTGAATAATTATTCGCATTTCCAACACAGTCGATTCTGAATGCAGCACACAGCTTGAAGTTGCTTGTTACAACTCTTGCCTACAAACCAAATTATGACTACTGAACTAAACAAAAATGTGACCGCTGAAAAGTTACCCTCTTTGGCTAAGTCATCCAACTCTTCCTCATGGTTGGCGTCACCTTCATGTTCCTCCTGTGCTTCTATCGTCTCCTCTTCATCCTCAGCTGAAGGAAACATGACAGTTTGTTTACACAAATCAAGTTTCCACGAAAGAAAAACATGAGAAAATGCACTGTGGCAACTGTTGGCTATAGGGAAAGTACATTAAAAGAATTTCTTTACTCAAATAATGAGTTCATAAAACTGGTAAAAAGTTTCTACAGAATCTCTCACCATCTTCCTCATTGGCAGTGAACTCCTCATCTTCCTCCACAACAGCAGATGAGGAGCTGTTGGAGCATTCTTCGTCAGAAGCAGAGGGCTGTGGGGGAACATAGTGAACACTTCAGCATCATTTCAATCAAACACTCAACTGTAGAGCCCAAAGCAGTAGCTAAAAGTAAGATAGGATTGTCTCATTATGTTGATTCACACAGACATTTAGGCTTACTGATATTGCTAAAAAAAAAAAAAAAAAAGACATTGGGGAAGGTTGTCCTAGAGTATTTTTCTCAGATAGGAGATTGTCTGGAAACCACAGGACTTGGGATAAAAAAAACAAAGAAATTTTACTTTGACTCAACAGACCCAAAAATAGCTTGAAATAAAAAAATAAAATAAAAATCCAAATGTGTGGATATCGTTGCAGGAATGCCCCTGTTCTAAACCAAGGTCTATTTTATATGGCACAGTGGGTTTGAGCTGAATGCCAGGATTTCAAGGAATGAGAGTGGTGCCTTAACAACATAAGCTAAGATAATCTATCTACAATCCATCAATGAAAATCTGGCCAATGTCAAAATAGGAAGAACTGAAGCATTCCTCACTGTCTTAGTCCCACCTGGCAGCATAACATCAACAATTCCTGGACATAATGTGTCTTACACAATATTGCCTTCCAACTGCCAAAAATCACATCATCCAAGACACTTACTATAGCCTAGACGATTCACATAGACACAGTTCCCCTCTCAACAGCAACTGTACGTTATTAACAGACATGTTCAAACCACTCTCAGCTCACGGACAGCAGGAATCTGAAACTGTAACTAAATCTGGTTCAGCGTGGCATACCGGAGGGTAGGAGATGGTGTTGAGCAGCTGGTCCAGAGGCAGTTCGCCCTCCTCCCTCAACAGCTCAATCTCCCTCCTTTGTGCCTCGGCGTCGTTCCCCTCCTGCTGCTCCTCCACCTCGATGGTCTCCTCGTCATCCTCTTCCTCGCATGGAGGCTCAAAATCGTGGTCTGCCGAAGGGGAAGAAGAGAGAAGGGACTTTTAACCACCAGTTAAAAAGACAGTCATAAGTAATGTCAATGCCTCGTGTAATGTTCGCGCTAATGTCATCATGCAAGAGACTCTTAACTCTTGTCAAAAAGACTTTTCAAAAGATGGAGTTGGGGCCTATTAGAGCTCATCAAATATTAAGTGCCATGTGTCATGATTATCCCTTTCTTACTCTCATCCCAATTTAGTGCCTCAATTAACAATCTTCCTCAAAGTGCACAAGACGCTATCTTCCTCAAGTTCAAAGACGCTAAGAGAGCACCCTAGGCACCCACCGTCCTCATCAACGGCGCGCTTTGGAGGAGAGGCGGGGGTCTCTGTATTGGTGGCAGGCGCCGCCGTCGCCGCCGCCAGCGATTGGCTGAGAAGGTCTGAGTAGCGCTCCGTCTGACCCACAATGAAGTCCAGCTGCAGGTCTAGAGCCTTTTTCCTCTTCTCCTCCAGTCTAGACTGCTGCTTGTACTGGACCACCTGACCAAAGATGAGGAGTTAAGAAAGTGAGAATACTGCTGGTTAGAGATGGAGGTTCCAGGTAACAGATTGACTGATTCAACAGAGACACTCAATTAAGGGAGATTTCACAAATAAACCACCTTATACTAGTAAACAAATTGCAGTCACTGTGGTCCAAATAAAAAAAGTTGATGCAGGTAGTAGTTTTCTAGAGTGATGTTACCTTTTCCACGTTGGTCCAGAAGGCTCGCACCTCCTTGGCGATGGAGGCTGCGACCCTGCGGAGTTTAGCCTGCTCCTCGCGCTTGGCCCGCTCCTCCTTCTGCCGCAGCTCCTCGTGGTAGCGCATGACCATCCGCACGACCTGCATGCACACAACACCACATCAGTATGGGCAGCCGCATAATGTATACACACACAATTGTGCAGCCACAGTTGGCTGAGAAAATGGAAATGTTAAAACTTCCATAAAACATCTGTCACACAGATTCAAAACTGTGCAGCACCAAGAGCAAAAGCTAAAAGATATCTGGCTAAACAAAGCTTTGCCATCACATCAAGACTACAGATTTTAAAATGTACCAATTCCACAGTGGTTTAAGTGAATGAATTCATAATGACGTGAAACGTCAGATAAAACAGAAAACAGCTACATCTGTCAGCTTTTTGGTTATTCTAAGCCTTCTAAGTTCCAAGGGTTTCAAAAGGAAGGCCGCAGGGGAACAGTAATACTTTAACCAACCAAGATTTTCCAAGATATATTTCCAGATTTATTTTTCTCTCAGACAGACTGACACCATTGCAGTGGGTTGAATTTCCAATGACTATGTTTCATGCCAGCCCATCAATTACAAACACATCAGTCATGTCACCGTGTCTGACGGATCGCCTTTGCCAGCAACGCTGCTCCACCAGAATAACCTCAGGCCCTGCAATCCCCTGGGCTTTCACAGGTTCTTCACTATTCATTAGAACACAATTAGAAGCTAGTTCTGCTGGCTTACTTTTCGGGCGACGCCTCTCTTCCATCTCCTCTCCTGGGCGAAGTCGGCAGAGAGCCACTGCATCTCCTCACACAGGTAGTCCCAGTGCACCTTGGGACGGATGGGCTCCGTCAGGCGGTTTAGGCGCTTCAGGGACCAGAAGCCTTCTCGCTTCAGTGCCAGCGAACGATGCTCAATTTCTGCTTCCTACAGGAGAGACAAGGATGACCTTCATGGAAATGTGCTATAGCCCTCTATTCAAGTTCAGGTATTCTTTCATGGGTTACCTAAGCAGCCAGGCCACAGGCTTAGTCATGCCTATACATGTTTTTGTTAATAGTCAAAGTTGATGCTCAATAAGCAATGGTGAAGCTGGGAAGAAAATCTCTTTTTTTTGGCGTTTTTTGGAACCAAATAATAAGATTTCAACTTCAGGACAGCATGTTTTATACATCAAGACTAACCAGGATTGCTGCTTAGTGCTAACATAGCAATGTGGAGAGCAAAGTAAAAAAAACAAAAAACAAGCGAGACATACTAGAACACTAGGGTTGGGTATCGTTTGGGTTTTATCCGATACCGGTGCTAAATCAATACTTTTAAAACGGTGCCGGTGCCGAAGCGGTGCCTGAACCGGTACTTTGTTTTTAAAATGTTTTAAATTAAAATGGTCTAAAGCATGAATTGCTTTTTTTTTATTGAGAAAATAAAAACATGAAATTGAACTGTTATATTCAATTTACTATCAATATCTCATTGCTCCTACGAATAATAGGCTACATTTAAACGTTAAAACAGCTTGCCATGCATGCACACACAATGGTGAGCTCTGCTTTCAAGTTTACCCAGTGTAGGCGGTTTGCCATAATGTATGTTAAAACGGCTTGCCATAAAACTGCCAGGTCATGGACAACAGTATTTGCAAGCAAGCTAATCTAACAGGGACTCTATTTTCCAGTTAATTCAGTGTTCCCCCAATTGCTTCAAGAAATGTCATGTCTTAACCCATAACACGCAGTAGTTTTGAACATGTTAGGCTACATGTCGGTGTTGAAGTGTTTAGATTTCCAGCGCTAGCCTAGTAGGCATTTTAACAGCAACTATGGCTATGCGCCAACACCAGTCAGCTGAGTTTAATTAGCGATAACGTAGCCTACGGAGATGGTTTCGTAGCCTCTTTGACAGCTCAGTGACGTCAGGTATGTAACCTACATATTTATGTTTTTGCCAGCTAACTTTTAACATGATCTTCATATTCATTGTGATGCTATATGGGCCTCATGCACATGAAAGATTAATATCATGCCATTATGTTGTTTAACACCATGAAATAAAGTTTTCACCTTACAACTTTGCTGATAACATTTCAAATAAATGTCAGTTAGCGCATTAGAAAGGATATTGTGTAATGTATAGGCTAGCCTACTGTTGATGTTGTTTCATAGCCTTTTGCTTGTGTGTAGTTAGGCCCACTGCTAGATTTTGACAGGAGCTCGCGATATCGCTTTAAAGTAAGCTACTTGGGCTCATGCAAGCTGTCAAACACTGTCCACTCGCCTATGTGGTGCACCCCTCTGGTTTATACATCCAGTGTTTATCATATGTTAGCTAACTGTATCTGGATGTGTTGCTATCAGAGCAAGACGTTAGAGATGGCGCATGACATGCAGTGATGGCCTGTATAAAAAAGAAATAATTAAAAAAACGCTATTTAAGCACCGAAATGAGGCACCGAAATGCACGTTGTTATTCGATGCAGTTACTACTGTTTGTGTCGTCACCGGTGCCATATTAGAACCGTGTTTCGGTGCCCAACCATATATAACACACTAAAAAACAATACTTACATGCTTGGCAAGCTCTGCCATGTCTGCATGCTTGTGCAGGCGCTGTGTAGGCGTCTGGTCGGACTGGCTGGAATCCCCCTTGGAGTGGGGTGACAGGAACTTGCCATGGGACCCTCGGAGAGGCGAGGCCCGGTCCATCTGGATGGGAGTCCAGTCCCCCGATGTGGAGGGGCCAGGGGACGGGGAGGGGGAGGAGGAGGGTGTGGAGCCGGCTGTCACCCTCCCAGAGATCCATTGCCGCACCTGGACACCACATGGCCGTGATGGGGAAAAAAAAGAGTTACGGAGCGAAGGAGTTAACAGGACACACACACACACACACACACACACACACACACACAAAAAAAAAACGATAACTCTGCAGGGTTCACCACCACCCACGGACCCAACACCTGTGCAAGTGTGAAGCGTCAAACCAACCACTATTTTTTCCACCAGAAGTCAACGTAGTCTTTCCCACCTGGGGGTATAAATATTCAAAAGTCACCAGTATTGAGGCTCGGAATATATGGTAGCTGTCAAATGCAGACCAAAATGTTATGCTATACCCTTCAATGATTACTTCTGGAGTTAATATAGGCAACAGAGTCACAATACAAACACACACTAACCTCTGAGGCCAAATATTCACCAGACATATTGTGTGCCACTGCCGATTGTGAAAAGGCTATAGTATATAAAGCCACTAAACCACTGCTACACTTAAACTCATACCTTTGTGCAAGTTGTGAACAGAATGAAAACAGGTGAAACAGTAGATGTGTGAAGGACATATGAAAGATGTCTGTCTGGTCATAAGGTAAAAAAACTTGGCTTATAAGGGGTTGCTTACGCAGTAGGGGTGTCACGATTTCAGATTTTAAGTTGAAATCGATCGAAATTACATCTCAATCTCGAACTTCGAACTCAAAGGTAGAATCGAAGATGTAGCCACATCCCCCATGTCACGTCCAGCATGTATGCCAACACGCAAAAACGGTGACTTTAAAATCGAAAATTAAATCGAATCGAGGATTTGTAGAATTGTGACACCCCTATTAGGCAGTGAAAAGTACAAACTCTCACACATCTTACCTTCGACAAAACGGACTGCCTGTCTGTCCTGCACTGTCCATGCTGCAAAACACACAAGACTTAAGATTGTGTCTGCTAGTCCACTGACTTGAGTTCACATGGATGCCCTCATGTAGAGCAAAGGGCATCCTGTGAAACATGCTACAACTGCAAGGAAGAGAACTGACACACGCTCAAATAGTTATACGATTTCTTCATGTGATATGTCTACCTGCTGTCGGTGCAAGAAACTATAAAGGCAAACCTGCCAGATAAAATTCTCCCCCATTCTTGCATTTTTATTAGGAAAATACATGAATTAACTGTAAGCACCTATGGGTGTTTACAGTCTGTTCTGTTACCTAGTTCATGCCTCTGGCTATATCATGAATTCCTTGAGAAACAAAATCCTCTAGATAGATAGATAGATACTTTATTGATCCCCAGGGGAAATTCAAGAGATGAGTGGGGAAATATGAGATTTGCCTTCAGTATGAGATCTGCATTCAGTTCTCAAAACATGCTCCATTTATAAACGGTGTGTAATAATCCTGCTCTTGCGTTTTATACTCCAAATTGGTTCCCTTGGAAAAAAAAATTAAACATCATCACTAGCCATATTTAGAATATAGTAATTGGGTCTGGATTGGCTCACCGTCATCGACAGATAGCCTACATCAATTAAAAGACAAACATCTGCTCCATTAGCATCCCTTCTTTTGTCTTCAGTGGAATAGAGGAAGCTGCTCAAACAACCTAGGCTACTGGCCATCATCAGATAGAAATACCAAGAGAAATAATGGAATATGAAGCTATTCTCCAGCCTCTCATCCTCCTAAACCAAATCATAATCTGCCCAAACCAGGCACAGACATAGAATTATACAAACTGCAGAGTTGTTAGCAAGACTCTCAAACAGAGGGCCTATGTTGTTTTTTAGTAAATCATTCAGGTGTCAACCACTTTGTGACATCACCAACGCTTACATGACCTTGGCTGTATCTCAATGTCTTCCCTTACGCACTCACCCACTTTGATGCGCGTTCCCGGCAACTTCGTGAGGGCTTAGGGCTGTCCCACTGCGAAATTGTGAAGTGCTTGAGGGCTCGCTCGCACCCTATATGTGCCCTTTCCATAAGTCGGCATCTATGAACATTTTACTCAAAGGAATTACCTACAATTCATTGTGTTGTGACGTGAAACACAGGGTTACCCAAAGGGATGCTGGAAGCTTGAAATAACATCAGTAAACAACTGCCATAAAACAGAAATGGAAACGTGTTTGCAACGTTTTTTTGGGTTGTCAATTTAATGATCGGTCACAGGTTCCGTCTCATTCCTGTTATTAGCGTTTTGAACTCTTACACCCTGGCAAACCTGATCACTTACGACGGATGTCAGTTAAGTGTGTGAAGATTCAGGGCTTAGACCTTAGGGGGGACATTGAGATTCAGCCCACCTTGGCAGTCTGTTCGAGGTTAAATATAGAACACACCTTTCTTTGGGTTGGCGTAACTATGCTGTCAGCATGGCTCTCCATGGAAAGGTCAACCTCGCCATCACTGCTCTCTCCAGCGATGGTGTCGGGCCCATCGCCTTGGCCCATCTCGTTCGGCTCCCCAACGGGCCTTTTCGATCCGGCAGCTGTCTCCCTCTTGGCCCCTATGGAACCACACACCTCACTCCAAACACCCATCAGCGGCTGGCGCTCAGACCTACGTGGAGGGCTATCGGGGGCCGTGTGTGGGGGTTGTACACTATCCACTGTTTTGGAGGGCATGTCGGTACTGGTTAAGGCCTCCTCCTCCTCCTCCTCAGACAGGAAAGTGAGTTTGCGGGGGATTGGAGCAGGCGGAGAAATAACCATGAGGCTTGGATCCAGCCCGGTGGCGGCAGCAGCAGTAGCTGGCGTGCTCGGGGAAAGGCACTCTGCGGAGGCTCCGGCAGCAGACACGGATGCACAGCTGGGGCTGCCGGCCAGAGCCTGAGCCACCGACACCGGGCTTGGCTTCTTGGACACCACCGCCATTATATCGGGCGGGTGCTTCAGGAGTGGCGTATCCCCGCGCTTTAGGATGAGAAGCTTGGGGTCGATAGCACTGGGCCGGGCTACTTCTGTTTTGTTGTCCGTCAGGAGCTCGTCCACCCCCTGTACAGCGGAATCGACGAGAGCCGCTGTAGGGGTTAGCGCAGATGTGGTGGATTCGACATAAGAAGCAGCAGTAGGCTCAGGATCAACTTTAAGCCCAGCCACTCCATTGTGTGGGCTAGGGGCATCAGTTCCCAAGTCCTCCGTCAAAAACTCGACTGAGGAGCCCAGAGTAGATTCACAGACTTGTGGTACCTCCAAGCTGTCAGGCAGATGGAGCTGCCCATGGCTCAGGATGGCATCCGAGGGATAGGTGACGACCGTGCACTCGGAGACCTCGATCGTTTGAGCCTCCAGACAATGCGCCCCATCGCCGACATCCATCAGCTGGGCTTCGGTACACTCCACGACCTGCCCGTCGCCCAGAGGCTCAGTAACGTGCAACCACGTCCCCTCCTCCACCTCGTGCTCCAGGATTTCCACGGGCAGGGAGGAGAGGTCTGACACCAGGTCCGTCTGGAGGAAACAGACCTGCCCTAAGTCCCTCAGCACGTGAGTGTGAATTTCAGTAGTTTGTGTCTCGATGATGCCCTCCGCATTGGTGCACACCTCCATCTCGGAGAACGTGTCGGCCGCTGGGACGGGGCTCGGCATTTGATGAGTTAAGAGTTCGTGGTCAATCTGAGACGTGGACAGCAACTGGGGGCCAAGTCCTTCCAAAGTCTCCGAGTGTGTGATTGAAATGCTATTAGTCTGTTGGGGGTTGGGGGACAGCACTCCACTGACAGCCTCACCGTCATTTAAAACAACATCCGTGGAGCTTGTAACTACAGCCTGTATCCCATCGGTCACTGTGAGGATAGTTTCAGTGCAAGTCTCGTCCCCCAACACCTTTGACTCACCTGCAGAGAGGCTACTCAGAATCTCATTCCCAGAGGAATCCAGACACACACCTCCATGTATGGCAACATTCTGAAGAACCTGTTCTACATTTACACCCATGCTTATGGTAGTCTCTCCTGTGGTCAGATGAGGGGTTTCACTCGCGTCCAGAATCTCTGAGCTCAACTCATGTTGGTTGAGCTCCGGCAAGGCAGCATGTGCCATCGTGGGCTCAGTCATTGTCTGAAGTTCATCCGGCTCCTGCGGCCTTTCAGAGGCTTTGAGAGGGAGGTTGGTGAGCGGCGTGATGGTTTTCTGTACAGCGGCGCTGTAAGCAAGTCCTTTAAGGGCCTCCTCTTTGGCCTGACCACTGTTAACCTGCCCCTGGGACAGGGCACTGGGGCTTCTGGGCAGGTAGCCGTCCATTTCATCGTCGTCGTTGGCAGCATAGCAGGCACTTTTTCCGTTGCCTGGCAGCACGTGCTGTGTGGAATCTCCTGGAGTCCGGAGAGTGGCTGGGTGGTCTCCGACCGAGCACTGCCCACTCTGTTCTCCTGCTGGACCCAGCTGCACTGCTCCTGCATCCTCGGTCGTGTGTAGGAGCTCCGTGAGCTCAGTCTGTGTGATTTCACTGCCATCAGAGACAGCTGAAAGAGCCTGTGGCCTTGTTGTCTCAAGGCCATCAGGCTGAGATACGTGGCTGGCCTGGTCTGCCTGGGTGAGTCTAGCCACTTGAGCTGGCTCCATTTCATCAGGCTCCTCCTGGCCGCAGGTACTAGCTTGATTTGACCCAGGCAGGACGGGACAGGATGGCAAGCTTTGTTTGTATTCCGATTTGGTAGTCTCTGCGAGTGGGCGTCCCTGCGCGTCAGCACTGACTGTAGCGCCAGTTCTGTCCGTCCCTCCCTGGCTTGATCTGTTCGTTTCGCACCCGTAATTCCACTCCTGCACGGTGGCAGAGCTGGTGGTCTGTGTGGGAGTCTGTCTCTCAACTGAGTCCGTGTGGTTCGTCGTGGCCTGAAGAGAGGCTGCAGCCAGTCCTGTTGGGAAACGGTCGAGGGCAGATGCTTGGGCGGAGAGCTCGGGCTTAGTGTTGGCGCTCGGTTGAACCTCGGCGATTGTGTGTCTGTCCTGTTGGGACGGGGCAGTGCTAACCAACGGTGGGAGGGGAGCAGCGGCGACCGGCTGCAGGGCATGCTGTGATGGCCCGGCCACATTCTGCGCAGCCGCGGGGACGCCACCCAGCTCAGCCACAGCCGGAGGGGTGCGCTGCTGCACCACCTCCTCCCCGACGCTTCCTCCCTCTGGACCTCCCCTGCTGCACACTGCACCTGTGCAACACATACAGAGTGAAGGAGGAGATGAGAAGAGGCTTAAGAGTTGCATTTAGTGTACTAAGAAGAGAAACGATGATTCATTGAAATTTATGATACATTTGCCAATGCCAAGACATTACTTAAACATGTGTGCACTGCTCACATGTAACAGCTCACCTGTCTGTGGTGTAGGACCAGTCTCTTCTGAACTTTCCACTTCCAGGATGCTGAGATCAAATACACCTTAACATCTGTTGGGGTAAACAAAGACATGCTCATCATTACTGGTTGGGATAAGTAGTCTAGACATATTGACTAACCACCACACCAGCAAGCACCACCACTGTGCAAACTGGCAAACCCTATATAAAAAGGCTATATATTTCAAGACCAGCCCTCAAGTGCTGTTGATTACAATACTCATTATGCATTTACTTCCTTCTATAAACGCACGTGCTCAACCACAAAGAATAAAGATAATAGTCTAAAACAGTTCTGGCACTGCTGTGCACCAAGAGAATAAACTTCACAGTTAGCAAAGGCTTTAAGACCATTTAGCAAGCCTGAAGTTCAAGTTAACCATTGTGCTAGCAACTTTTGAGTACCCACTTTTGCATGTAGCTTCAAAATTATGGTCATTAGATTTCGTAAAACGAACAACTTCACAATTTCCTATCGGATAAGTGAAAACGTGCAAATACTTCTCGCCAAAAGAAGAGCACTGCACTAGGTATACCAGTAAATCGGAGACAAACCTGAGCAATAGAACAGTTAAATTATGCCCCAGAATGACAGGTAAGATAGCACACTGGCCAGTGGCTCACAGCGTGCGACTTGAGGCCCTTCGTCGGTTCCTGGTTCATTCAGCAAGCGTCTTTCAGTTTCTGGCGTTAAACAATACACTGCGGTAATATCATCAATTAATGTAATATTAATTTTCGCCGCACCTTTGTCTGCTCTGCGATGTAATATTCTGACATGCCAAAACTGCACTTGACAGCAACATGTAAAGAATGTCCATGGCTACTAAATATTCGTTTAACTTCACTGCTGAACTGTTGATTTAACGTTGGTTAGCTTACTGCGGCTAGCTACCAAAAAGCCTGTTTGGTTGAGACCGTTTCAGTCTCGACTAGCCAGCCAGCCAGAATCTTGGTTGCTCGCGCACGCGCCCCCTCCCTCATAAGTTATGTAATGCGCAACACAGCAAGTCTCTTATCATTCGATTATTATCTCTTTTGAAACAGAATAATGATACCAATGCATGGGCAAATAAACCCCGCTTCCCTGGTTTCCACTCGGGAGTGTGCCATGCCCGTGACGTCATTACGCGGGGTCAAACATGACACATAACAATAGTTGCCAGATCATGCATTTTAGTTCTTTCATACTGTGATGGTACACACTTCAGAAGATAAGTGGACATAATGCTCACACATATTTTTGCAGATATTTTAAGCAAGAGTTTGCAATTGTTAAAGGGTGCTCTCTAAGGGGGATCGGGTAACGTTAGCACTTCAATCTTGTCCTCAGTAACAGCTAACGTTAGCTAACTTACCTACCGTTAGCCAAATTGTCCAAGACATTTGATTAGCTAGCCAAAAGCGTAGCTAACAGGCTATTTAAGTTAATTGTGTCTGTGTTATTTCAACTTTCAAAGAACCCATGTCGGTTTGTGAAATTCTCACGCTATGTTACTACAGTTGCAACTTCGGGTTTGAACCCCAGAGAAGCTGTTTAATCAACTTCATTCACAAGGTTAGTAACTTAGCAAGCTAACTTAGGCTTTACATACATTTCAGTTGTGGTACAATTTCGCGAACTTATATACATCTTTCTTCAGTCTCCTTAGCAAGCACTTCTGTAACATTACTGGTGTATCGTCAGACGCACATGAAATAACTTAAAATGTTGCCAAGTTATTTCCCCCCCCCCAATAAATGGCGTGAGCGCTTAAAAGAACCTACTTATCCCGCCATGACCAACCCCCCTTGTGACCCCCCCACCACTTCCTCCTTCGCCCCCCCTCCTCGCCTCCGCCATCTTAAATTCCCACCTACCTGAAATTTCGAGGCAGTTTTCTTTTACTAAATTCTTATTGAAGGAGTCGCCATCCGTTTCAAATCGACCTCAATCCGTGATGTGGCAATTCCAAACTGTCTCCCGGTACCCAACGAGGTACTGGCAGATTCGTGGGATCACGCTAAAATCCGGGCCGACAGAGAGTGGGTTCGGGTCGCCGAATCTAGCGGTTGCGGGGAGGAGACTTTAGACGCAGCGAAATGGAGGAACGAGCCACTGCTGACAAAGTGCAGTGGAGCAAAGTCTCGCGAGAGAATATGGAGCGCTCTGAGTAACTAAATGGGAGTATTAATAACATTTGTTTGGGATTTATTATACTATTGTTGCAGGGAAAACTCGCTCTAAGTTGGTTACATAAACAATAAATAAAAGGATGCCAAAAGATATAAAGCTTCAATGATAAACCAGCGCACAACAAATAAAATAGATAAATACATGCATGTGGTCATTTTATTTTCAGGTCCCCCATACCCATCCACAGGTGTAATAAGATTTCTTCAAACTCCTGTCATCTCTATTCAGTATTGTGCCTTGTGGAGCTCAGTTCCTTTCAGCCTATGTTCTGGCTTCCATCTTGAAAAATGATTGACTTCAGGTGTCACTTGTGGGCCCCTCTAAAACAAAAAAAGCTGAAAGTTGGCCAGTAGGCATGGGTATATTTAAATGCACAACTGATGTGAATAACTGGCTACATATAGTGTGTTTGTCAGTATGATAATTCTTTTAAAAATAAATTTATAAATAAATTTATTAAAAACAAATGTATTTATAGTGGAGATCCATCAGGTTGTCAGAAAAGTAACAAGCGGACGCATTTCCCTATATAAAATGCATGATGTATCTAATGTAGATCAAAGCATTTTTGGACTTTGAAGGTTGAGTGCAGAGCAGGATTGCTGGATGCTGCTGAATTGTACAAGTAACATAATAAAATATAGGCCTATATTTCTAAATCTAAAAAAAAGAAACAAGAACCACCATGCAAGTAAATAACCAACAATTCATTTAATAATTAATCTTTGTGGTTTTCTTTTCAAGGGGAACATGGTTTAAAAGGTATAAAATTGTTTTATTCAAATAATTCACCCCAAATGTCCAGTTCTCCATATCAGGGAGTCCCTTCAGTCCTGTTTTTATGCAGGCACAAGACCCACATTCCTTTTGTTTTTAACTTTTGTCTTGTCCACATGATGTCCCATGCATCCATCCACTGCGCGCGGCATTTTAATCATCACAGTTGCCTTTGGGCTTTCTAAGTCCCTGTCATGATTGAAACATATAAACACACATACATACACACACACACGCATACACACATACAGTTAAGACCTATCGTCTCAAGTATAAATATTAAGCAGAGTCCTCAGTGACACAGAAGCCAGCCACTGACTGTTTTTTGTTTTTTTTTTGTTTCAGCTCGTAGCCATTACATGTCAACAAATGGACGCGAGAGCTCTGGGTGCTTTGCATTTGCTGGATCAGGGACATCTCTAACGTATGACTAACATGGGAGTGCATTTGATAATACCTGAAACAATGACAATATAACATAAACAGTGAATATATTTATTATAGAAGGTAATTAATGTTAACAATAACAATTAAAAAGGCAATATTACTATACTACTATATCCTTGTCCAGCTCACTCTCACAGAGCTGGGATGGAGAAAGATGGGGAGACAGCTTTTTTTGAGGGAAAAATATTACCCACAAAAGATGTACAGTTCATATTACCACTGAATCTTTAGGATTAAAACAATGGAAATTTTTGATGTTATAGATGTGACTTGAGGTGGAGGAAAATGTAAAGGAACCGTTCTTTGCATTTTTTTTCTTTCTTTCTTTCTTTCTTTTTTTTTAAAAACATACAAGAGAATGTTGTTTTGTTGAGCTATGAAAACCCCAAGTAACAGCAGATATTTCCCTAATCTCACTGCCAACTTAATAGACACTTTATTTTCTGTTCACTTCACATCCACCCACTCACCACTTAGGGGAAGATGTAGAGCCTCATTTTGTGTGTACAAGAGTGCACTTATGTCTGAATGTATACAGGTCCATTCCTACTATAATTAAAACCTCCAAAAGGACATATATAGGTCTCTTTCCATTAAATTACAGATAATGGATATGCTCTGAATCAACCACAGGCCTTCTTTAAAACAGTTATGAACCATGAGCACATTAACAGAGTACCTTTAAAATTGCACTGATAGAAGAAACCACAGTGAATGCATGAGCGGCCTCCAAGGCTCTCTTGTCCACAGCCTGACCCTCCTAAGAAGGTGAGGCATGTTTTCCTGCACAGACTTTTCCCTTTGCAGGGACAGAAGCTAAAAACAAAAGACAAAAAAAAAAAAGAATAATAGTTTCAGCACAGAAAAATAGTCCCGCCCCTGATCTCCTCCAGGCTTCCTCCCTGTACTATCTAGATTCGGCATCTTTGTGGGCGCTAAAGAGAGCCAGTTCAGCCACTGCGCCCAGTCTGGAAGGTCTCGGGGGCGTGTTGGCCCGGCTGGTCACCGAGGGAATGAGGGGAGGGGGCGCACCCACCAGGCCAGCAGGAGTCTTGGTCAGGATGCCGTTGGGGATGTGCGACTGGTGCAGGGGACCCAGGCGCGAGTACAGCCCCAAGTGGTGCGGCGACGTGGAGGCTCCTGGACCGTGGAGGTGCGGGTGGGAGAGGAGGCCGGCGTGCAGCTGCTCCAAGTGGAACGCGTGAGACGGACTGGGCAGGTGGGGGTTGGACAGGTGCGCGTGGGGATGCATGCTGGAGAAGCGCGCCCGCTCGAAGTCCTCGCGCAAGATCTGCGACCGCTGCTCCTCGTCCAGCAGACCGCCCCCAGGACCCCCCATCTGCGGCGGGCGGTCAAAGTGGTGCGACATCAGGCCAAAGTCCGGCCGCCCTGACGAGGAGGCGGCCGAGGTGGGCGGCGTGGCCACGCGCGGGTTGTGGTGAGGGTTGGCTGCGGCCGCGGCCGCTGCGGCGACCGCTACTGCCCGCTCGGCCTCCATGATCCGCTGGGCCTGCTGCTGGTGCTGCAGCAGGCGGGACAGGTGAGGGTCCGTGCGGAGGGCCAGGTGAGGGTCGGCGCGCAGGGCCATCTCGCGCCGCTGCTGTTGCTGCTGCTGCTGGGCGGCCAGCTCCCGCCACTGGTCCCAGGGGAAGGCGTGGGGCGGCTGCGAGTGGCCCTGATGCTGCAGGTGCTGGTGGTGGGCCATGAAGCGCTCTCCCGCCGCACCTCCCAGGTAGGCCTCGAGGGCCGCCGCACGCGAGCGATCCAGCAGCGAGGGGTGGTGGTGTGGGGCGAGCGGCGGCAGGGGCACCCCGGGCGTAGGGGTGAGCGACAGGCTCGAGGAGGGCGTAGACGGGTGGTGCTGGTGGCGGCTGCTGGGCCGATCGTAACCGTGCGGCGGCAGCGGCTCCTCCTTGCGCTCCTCCTTGACCTTAACGGGCGGCAGCAGCAGGCCGGCGGGCAGGTTGGGCGGCGGCTTGGAGACGGGGGTGGTGCGCTCGGTCTTCTTGATGTGGTGGGACGTGACCGTGGAGGAGGTGGACGAGGACGAGGAGGCCGGGCCCACGCTGTCCCTTTGGGAGGAGTGGTGCGGCTCGGGCCCCCCCACCGAGTGCGGCAGCTGGGGAGGCGCGTGCCGAGGGAAATGGTCCAGCGGCGAGGACGCCAGCGAGGTGGAGGGGGGCGGCGGCGTGGTCAGGACAGAGGAAGAAGACGAGCGTGGCCTGTCCGGCGCCGAGGAAGACGCTGTCGCCGCCGACGGCCGGGAAGGCGGCATGCTAGAGTGTAGCGTCCGCTTGTCCATGTCGCGGTCCCGCTCCCTCTCGCGGTCCCTTTCCCGGTCCCTACTGAGCCCCTCAGACGGACCCCCGCCACCGCTCAGGGAGGACCCCAGGCCGTTGATGTGGGAGATGGGCGTGCTGCTGCGGTGCTGCTGCTTGATGGCCGGGGCTCCAGGGGACATCCTCATAGGCGGCCGGCCATACAGCATGTTGTCCCTGAGAAGGAGGAGCCGAGTAGACATGGTTAGCAGAGGCAATGGCACAATTAATTAAGGGAGAACTTGTTTAAATGGCTAATATTCAACATACATTGTGAATATGAATGATATGTTTTCCCCCTTAAATTTTGAGTCCCTTAGAAACCTGTTATTCCTGTTTATTTTCATTCAGGTGCCAAACATGAGACAACAAGCATTTGCATTTAGGTAATTTGAATCTATAAGGATTAAGTAAGTTAGCATCATGTTGTGTCACAAATACACACATGATTATTATGAATTTAAAAGTTAAATCTACAGTCAACAATCCTCAGACCAAGCTTTGTGCAGTCCTTATAACTCCCCTTCCAGAATACTGGCTTGGATATAATTATTGTTATCTAAAGTAGGCATTTAAATGTATTCTGCCTCTTCTCCGCACTCCACTTCTATAAACACCTGTTTATGTGTCTTCACATGGCAAGGTCACTTCACTTAACTTCACTTAAACTAAATGACTATATAGGTGGTCAGTAACAATACAAAGTAACTACAGAAAAAATGACATTCGTTGTACATAAGGGGTCTTCAGGGGTGGATTACTGAATGGCCCTGCTTTAAGTCGCAACTATGTTCTCTACCCTACCCTTCTCTTTCCACAAAACTCGTCATAAGTCATCATTTAAGGGGCTATTTTTCACAAATTTATTTTAGGGGAACATGCCCCTAGACCACCCTAGTGGCTCATAATCTGTCCATGCCAGTCATGGTCAGTGCATCTGTAAAGGCCTTTGTGCTCCAAATGAAACCCTCCAATACGGCATTCACAAAATAAGACAGCACAGGGCGGGGCATCCACACCCAACTCACCTGTCCCGCTCATCTTTGATGTGGGGCACCTCCCTCCTCTCCGGCTCCTTGGCTCGCTCCCGCTCATCCCTTTTCTCTCCGGCCTTGGCCCAGGGAGGCCCGGAGGGGAACGACGGAGGGGCCACGTGCAGGCGGTTCCAGGGGTCGTGCGGGTTCCCCATCCCTCCTACTGTGGGACCAGTGGCCGAGTCCTTATGGCCAAACACAGAGCTAGCTGCTGGGGAAGAATGTAGGGAGAGACGAGAGGGGGAGAGAGAAAGAGAAGAGGAGGAGAGAGGGGGAAGAACAGAGGGAGAGAGCGGAAGATAAGACGAGAGAGGGGAATAACAGAGGGACAGAAGAGAAGGAGAGGAAGAGAAGAGAAAGAGAGAGGGGGAAGAACGGAGTGAAATAAGAGAAGCAGAGAGGAGAGAGTGGGAAGGAGAAAGGACAGTAATTACGTTATTCACTATAATTCAAATAAAAGGCAGACTGGAGATTAACTTCAATATTCTACATGCTTCAGATATTTTCAATTCTTTGGATATAGTCATAGCTTTAGTGCCACAAATACCTGGATCAAGGGCCATATTTATGAAGCATCATTAGCAACTGGAGCACTAATCTCAGTTAAGTCTACTCTCTGCCATGCCTTTTCCATATGAAAACAGGTCTCGCCTTTAGAGTTTCTAAGGGACCATATCTATACCAGGGCAGTGGTGGGGTAGTGTGTTTGCACAGGGAGACTCACCCAGCGTGGGGCTTCCCAATCCACCAAACGCACCCGAGCCCAGTGCTCCCAGTGGGGTGAAAGGTGGTGAACGTCCATACGGATCTAAAACAAACACACTCGCGTCAGTTTTACACAGCCTGTGAGGCCTAGACGCATTGGGGTGTCAGAAAATAAGTATGGAAACCAGTTTACCAACCTGATGTTTTTGACTAAGACAAACAAAGACAAACAGTCACAAACACTACAGGGTAAACAAAAGCATCAGTTGTGAACCCGAATAAGGGAAACAGTATTTGTTTAAGTGTATGTTCTGTAGTGCCTCAAACTCGTTTTAGTTGTTGTTGAGAAGAGACACGATGAGAGCTGTGACTGTCTGGCACTGTGAGCTACGGCTGGACAGCGCTAGGGACACAGCCGCGCCCGTGGAGAGTGCTCGCTTACCCAGGTGGGCAGCAGAGGTGAGGAAAGACGGATGGGCCGCTGATGGCGGTATGAACGGGGAGGAGGTCGGATTGACTCCACCTGAAGGGACACAGGGGTCAACACACACACGTCAACTCCCCACGCCTCGCACATACAGAGACTGTGCACAGGACAAGGCAAACTACTGCTGCATTGCTGATGGGAGGGTATCTGATGACCTCTTCAGTTAAAAAAAAAAAAAAGTTACAGAGAAGGAGGTTTTTTTTCTTCCAACCTCCCATGTCATTTCTGTTTCAATTCCTCTTTATTTAAAATCATCTCCAAAGCATAGCGTCCAGAGATACAGAGCAGGCTCTTCAGCGTTTTTTAGCTTTGTCGAAAAGCTGGCAGTATTGGAAGGCAGGGACTTCGGATGATACCCACCATTGGCTGCGAACAGGCCGCCTGGCCTGGTCAGGTCGTGAGTAGGGGGTAGAGGTCCTCCGAGGACCCCCAAACCTCCCAGTCCGCTCATGCCACCAGAGCCGGGCAGACGAGTCAGCAGGTCATTACGGAAGTCCAACTTGTGGGGGTCTGCCTGCATTAGCTAAGAGAGAGAGAAGAGAAGAGAAGAGAAGAAAAGAAAAGAAAAAGAGAGAGAGAGAGAGAGAGAGAGAGGACGGTGGTTTAAACACTTTGAACACACAGTCTCAGAATAAATAGTAGACCACCCCTGTTCTATCTGGAATCTGTATGCAGGTTGTAATAAAAGTGTAGGATCCAGTAGAATATCAATACAAGACTCCACTGGAAGTTTAATTTCAAGCACGTCCGGTCAGTAAAGGACTAACCTTGACTTTCTCTTGATGCCTGAGGATCATCCAAGCCACACGGACATGCATGGCACACCACTTCCCAGGCTTCTGTTCACAGAGAGGTCACAACTTTTAATTAATCACAGATGACGGGTCCAGATTGTTAGCTGAACATATTATCCACTTCAACTTGTCCCAAGACATCCCACTGGCAACTCTGGCTAGATTCTCAACTTGTCTTTTCTATTTCTAATGCACATATAATGACTAAATTACAAATCTGTAATCTGTTTTACAAATACTTTCTTTGTGTTTACAGTGCAAGTTTCACTTTCCAGCAATACGCCAGAGGGAAAAGGTCTTTGAAGGCCATTTGAGAATTCTGACAAAAAATCTGAGCAAGCATATTCAGATGTGTACATATTCTACCATTTCAAGTTGCAAGTCTGTGTGTAGCTGGCTTATTTAGGAATGTCCCTTTTAATATGTAATGCATATCTAGGTATATAACACAGGTTTATTCAATTAGTTCTGCAAAGCATGGTAGTATTCATGTTAAAATTATACATACATTTATTCAGATTGATTGACAATCATATAAATAAGAAAAAAATCAATGCTACTTACATTACTGACTTTGAGTGATGCTGCAAATGGGTCTGTGAGCTGTAAAACAAAAAGAGAGACAGGTGTCAGATAGATGTTTCCATGACAACACAACACAACACGTTCCAGATGCCAAGTTTGGAGGAAGGTCATGTTTTAGTATGCGACCCTAAACCAACTTCACTACAAATAACACTGGGCATGGAGATTGGCACGAGTCAGACAACGTGCAGCTTACCCGTGGATCTTTGGGTTGCAGATGGGGGGGTATGACCCCCAAACGAGCGGTCATCTCTGGAGCCGCCCCCTGAAGGGCAACAAGCTGTCAATCATAGCACAGTACACATTTGCGACAGGTTAACAGACACGGCAGAGGAACAAATGGGGAAGAAAAATGCTCTCCAAAGACTCTATAGCAGAGTTATTAGACACATAATATGTGGAGCATCTTTGGGAGTGTGAGCATAGGTCTGTGTGTGTGTGTGTGTGTGTGTGTGTGTGTGTGTGTGTGTGTAAGAGAGAGAGAGTGTGTAAGAGAGAGAGAGATTGCAGTACGTAAGTGTGACATGAGTGAAGCATACACAGTTGGGTTCAGACCAACTTATCTCCTTATCTCTGTACGGAACAGTCAGATGAGGACAAATATCCAAGTCTTTTGGCAGGCGTCTGCCCCAGGTGTACGTGACCAGGAGGGCTGTCTCCGCACTCCACCCACTCTGAGATTCTCTGAGGAGCATCTCTCTTGGCAATCTCGCAAATGAAAGAAGTCATTTGACACATCAAAAACCGATTGGACTGATAATGGGACACTAACCTTCGGCTGGAACGCGCCTTGCAGTGAGCTGAAGGGGCCTGTAGGTGGGAGGACCGGCTGGATTCCGGGCACCTGCGGCGGGTACTGCTGGAAGTACTGCAAGCACAGCAAACACAAACAACCGTGACTGAGAACACACCCGCACTCACGCCCACACTCACACCCACACTACGTATTAGTGGCAATGCCCTCTGAGGCGGAATATGAAGGTTGAGGCAGGGCTAGGATGGCCCGGCAGGGGTCCAGTGGCCTCTGCAGTCATGGTTTATACCTGTTGTACCGGTCTGTGGCTGTGGATACGTACAGCAGGGTGCCTGAAGAGGCTCTCCATCTTCGGCCCTGGATACTTTTCAAACTGAAGGAAAGGCAAAAAAAAAAAGAAAGAAAATCACCATTGTTTAGACAGAAGCAAAGTCAACATTCATGTCAATTCAGTGTTGACACTATGACAGTGCTGAAAGACGAAGGTTTCAAACAGCTGGAACATTTTGATTTTAAAGTGCTTGTTTATAAATCTGATATGTCCAAGTACAATTTCTTCATGAAGTTACAAATCATAAATACAGCAAGTGTTATTAAAATTAGGGGGATTTTTTTTTCAACATGCATGCCAATACTAAATAGGGCCCTATACAGTAGTCTAATAGTTTGCACAGACAAACATCCTTTTATCAACACCATAAATAGCTTCAAGCTTTAAATAAACACGCGTCCAACACTTGGTTTTGCAAGATCTTCTCCACCTCAAGAACAAACACAAAATGGCTTCCTTATCACTAGCACAAAGTAAACATTATGACCCTGAAACAGTTCAAACTACTCCCAGCACATCTTGAACACACCAACAACAAACAACACAACTTCAATGGCCCGCGAGTGGAACACAGGCTCACCAGGGGAGGTGCAGTGGCAGTCGGGTGCAGGAAGTGTTGGTGGGTGTGCGTGTGCTGGTGCTGGTGGTTGTGCTGATGGAACTGGTAGGACATTGGGGGAATGGAGGGCTGCGCCTGCGAAGGTCTGGTGGTGGTGCTGGACGTGGCGTTGGACACCGAGGGGCCCGTGGAGCTTGAGCTGCTGGGGGCAGACGAGCGTCCGTCGCGCTCCACGCCCTGAGACGGCAGGTACTGGGAGTTCAGCTCCTGACGTAGCCGGTCTTGATCTGTAGGAGGGAAGGTTGAGAAAGAGCAAGAAACCATTGAAATGGTAACATTTTAATTTGAGCTTAACTGCGTAAATGACTGAGGTCTACCATAACAGGAAGACTGACAGAAATCTAGTATGAAGTTTTCACTCTATCCCTGAGCCAAATAAAGGGCGTCGCCATGACGCTTCAATACTCCAAAAAACAGTTTTATATTTCCGGCTGGCGGTGGATTGTATTGATTCTAAGTGGTTTCATATGATGGTAGTCTAACTGAAAAACTGTGCCTGACTCATCCTAACAGGGAAGCTACACCAGGCACGTAACTGAAGCACTCTGTTCGCGTTGCATCTGCTGCAACAATCAGCTTCCTCTATAATCAATGGAAGTAGCCACACCAGACGTGAAGCGGCGCGTACGTTCGAAAAAAACAGACCATTCTTCTAAAATGGATTTTACGCGTCGCGAACGGAATGCTTCAGTTACGTGCCTGGTGTAGCTTCCCACTAAGGCATGTAAAAGTAAGTTAGTCAGTCATGTATTATACAAACTATCCCTATATCAGTTTATTGAATTAAATGCCTTTATGATTATTTACTTCAAGCTCATCATTTGTACCTCCAGGGAAGTTCACCAGATATCACAGGATATACAGTAATGTTAATTTCTGGTGAATGGGAACAGTTAGCTTAACCTTAAGCAAGCTTTATGGATAACATCATAGCATAAACAGAATGGACTGGTCGCAATTCGGAAGATGAACTGGAACTGTAGCAAATTCAAATTATAAAAGGTCGCATGAATAAACGTGGATAAAATAAAGGCCAGTCAGTTTATTACAGCCATGCGCAATTTGTAGTTGCAACCTCAAACTGCTCATTCCACTTTCAAAACAAGCAATTGTTTACAGAGTGGATCTGGCAGCCACACCAATTGAGCCAGCTGCTACACCCTTATCCTGGATCTGTGTAGCAATACCCATGGAACCTTACCTGCAACTGAATGGCTGGACACCTGCAGTAGAGGAGGTGGAGGGGGTAGCCCAGGAGAGTAGGTGCGTGAGCTGGGGCGGGACGGGGGACGGTGTGGTCCTGGGGCCCCGGGGCCTCGGCTGTGTGACATGGGCACACTGATGGAGGGCGTCGGGGGCCGCATGGATGAGGACGAGGCCGTCGAGGAAGATGGCGGCTTAACTGAGGTACCGTTCCTGCTGGGTAACACATACAGTGACCGTTCAGATTCATTCGGTTGTTAAGTCATGGTAATAATGGGCTGATTATTCTCTTTCCGGGTCCAACGGCTTTCAGAGCGGCTCGTTTTTCTCCATAGACCGTAATACAAAATAAAAAGTCCGATTTTGTTTTACCCTCACTAAAACGGAGGTGATGGTGACAAGGTTTAGAAGTTGTAAAAAACCGGCAGGCTGCGCTGGTAAAAGTTTTTTGAGCCTGTGACGTCGGACTCAACAACCCGATAGAGGTTACAAAATACGTCTGTTTATTTTGCTAGCCTTCCCAATCATTCTCTCCCAAAAATATTTGTTGATATTTACTTCCAATATTCATAAAGGCCAAACAATTGCAAAATGCTCTCCAAAGACTCAAATAAATGAAGACCAAGTTGACACTTGAACATGCCTCCACTGATGAAAGTTAATTAACCAATTAATCACATTAATAACACTTCTTAAAGCCATGACAGCACAAATGTCAATACACCCTCCCACACGCACAAAAGCAATTGACACGATCACACACCTGCTGTTTACCAATTAATCACATGAATAATGCTTCTTAAACCCATCATGACAGTACAAATGTCAACATGCCCTCTCACCCACAAAAACAATTGACACCATCACACACCTGTTGTTGACGCCCATGCTGTACGCATTGGAAGTGGGGCGGCCGGGGAAGGTGAGGAAGGACTTTTGTTTGGGCCGGGGGGAACTGGCGCCACGCTCCTGTGGCCTGTGGTGCAGGCCGTTGATCTGCTCGGCCAGGGAGGAGACCGTGATGGTGGACATGGAGTGGGACGGAGGAAGGCAGGACAGCGAGGACGAGGTGGAGGTAGACAGGGGCTCGGGGTAAGGCAGGTCCAGACTGCGCTCCTGGCTGCGCTCCAGGCCGGACACGCGGGGCGTGACGGCCAGACGGGGCACCCCGCTGTGGGTGGGCACCAGCGGGCAGCCGTTTGCAACAGACGATGCCATGCTCGACGGCATTGGGTCCACTGCAAGTGAAAGAAACTCACATTACAACTAGGCAGGGAATTACTAGGAAACATAAAACTAACTTGGGGACTGCACTTCTCAAAATCACTCTTGAGCAATTAACTAAAAAAGAAGGTGTTCAAAACTATATAGTCTGTCCTTTATTGGAACTATGGAAGTTGTACAATGACGCTTTTGGGAGAAGCACCTAAGACTAAGAAGTTAGCAGAGGTGATAGATATCATCTACATAGCATTTGGATAATTCACTTGCAACAAAAAGCGACACTTATTGCCTACCTTTCTTGACAAGGAATATTGGGTCCATGTCATTGTCAGAGGCCTGAGAATGATAAACAAGATTTCTTAATAATCATGAAATATTCAAAATAATAATACACATACTTTCATTATTCACAGGCTTGTTAAAAGCCATTTAAGAACCATAACAAACCTTATCGCCTGAATCGCTCTCAGTGTCACACTGAAAAGTAAGGGGAAGATTATTAGAATATTCCTCAGAAATGAGAAAGCAGTCACGAAAATCTGTCACGCTTCTGAAAACCCTCAAGCAAGACATTCATGATTTTATTAAAGTTTTAAATGCCTTTTGTGATTTGCACGTGATACAGCCACAGCGACTTTCAGTCTTACAAAAGGCAACAGATAAGTCTTTATCTTACTGGTGTTAGGATTTACTACATTTGCTTATTCAGATACATTTTAAATATGTCTACAGTCTGCATGTAGTCTAGAGGCCAAATGTTTATGCAATCTCATAATATCAAAGGGCAAACTTACAATGTATCCTGTTTCCACAAAATGGTTACCAGAGGCCTGAAAAGTAATATTGATATGATTAATAGCATACATCTTTAAGTGGTGTGGTGTTGACCGAACATTATACGTTTTCTAGCACTTGTGGGATGAGCACCATGCACAGAAGGCCCATATATTACAGTAGTTAGACTGAACTTCCACAGGTCAACTGCTTCACAATTATCAGTTGCTACACATTATTAAAGTATGTCTGAAGCTATGAGAGATAATCTGTCTCATCATAGCTTTCATATTAAGATAGAGCACTTCTTTAAACTATGTACCACATTTTGGTTAAACACATGACTTTATAATCATGTGGACAGAATAATAGTGAATAGCCATTACAGTTTTTAGCTGATAGCAATGTAGTGTTAAACTCCCTTGTAGGAAAAATACACTTCAAAAAGGATTACATAAACTGCTATGCCTATAATTTCATAAAAAGCTTTGTTGGGAATTTGGTCACTGGGCACATTTGTAAGAACTCACTATGTCTGTTCAACGTTTTGACACTTGACAACTTGCAAAAGAACAATATTCAACAATATGAATTACAGGCTATAGTGCTAGAGGTTGAAGAGACATAATACTTTATCCAAACACCTCTACACCACTTTCAATCTATGCGGTGGATGAAAAACATCCCAAACCCTATGTGTGGTAACACGGAATGTGTGCCCCACCTTCTCCTCTCTCTTTCTCTTTCTTTTCCTCTCTCCCTTTCTGTATTTATCCCAGCTGCTGGTGGTGAAACTGGCTGGCGGTCCCTCCTCTGGCTCTGAGAGGGGTCCTCCACCATTCTCCTCCGGGCCTCTCTTCCTCTTGCTTCCTCTCCCCATGAGCCCACCAGCGCGTTCTGGGGGCTTCAGAGAAGAATCCATCTGTTAAAACAATGCAACAGGATTCTCACATGGCCATTCTTACGCACATGCACAGAAAGAATTAAGGCAAGTCTTAGGTTTCAAAAAGGTGACACTTTGCATCAGCACAACTCCCCAACCACAGCTGTCCCACTGCTACAGTGAAAATGACAGCTTTTCCCATGGACAACAAGAAGATGAAGTTGCATATTTGACCAATTTTTATCACATTATACAAGCTTAATTAACTTAGTTCACTGTTGAACATACAAAAGGGGCAATTACCTCCAAAGCCTCCAAGCTTATGAAACTGGCAATGGCGAAGCCATCGATTATATCTTCTTCGCAGGACACGGACTCTCGCTTTCTTCTGCGAGGAGGCCGGTGCCTGACACCTGGGAATCCGGGCCGACATTCTCCACCAGCCACACCAAGTAAGGAGTCGCCCCTGCAAACCTCTTGGTCTGAGGCCGAGGACGGAGACGAAGCCCTGCGCTCGGCAAGATCTCTCCTTCTGCGTCGTTCTCTGTCGCGTTGAGAACGGGAGCGACGGCTTTGCCTGCACCCACCGTTTCGACTCGGACCGTCCATGTCAAAATGCACTGCACCAATCCAAGTCCAACTAAAGGCACTTTAAATCCCGGTCCGGTCGAAGGCACTCCCTTGCCTCAATATGAATAAACACCTTCTGGACTCGCTGTGGAGTCCCTGTGTAAAATGGCGTTAATAGTCCTGTCTATATTTCAGTCTGTCGGAGACAGTACGGCATCAGTGCAGTTCTGTTGAGCCATGTTTAAAAAAACTAGTTGATCAGCAAAAAACAAATCATACAGGTTAAATCCACGTCGCTGTCTTGTTGTCAAGACATGGCTGACTTTATCAGAAGTAATGATCAAAACATTCTAAGGATGCCTCAGCAAGCTAGCAAACATCCCAATAGCTTGCGATGCTGCTAGCCGAGTATCCTTTTGTACACAAAATGGATGCTAACGTCGTTGTCTAACTTTATATCTCCAACTGGATTACAGTTAGGTGTCGTTAAAGTGACTACTCAACGATCTTTGATTTTGTCTTCTTGAAGTCCAGTCTGATTCACGACTGGCAAATTTCATAACGCGATTCAACGTTCCTTTAAATTATGCCAAATGTGTTAGCTTTTAGCAACAATCGAGCTAGTTGACCAACCTCAACCTGACGTTTTCATCAGCTAACAGCGTTATTTGAGAAGTGGGCCACCTTGGTAATCTTTCTTACATAAAATTCACAAAGTGTTTAAACTGGTCAGATAATTGTGGATTAAATGAAATCAAACAACCAGTCGTCTAACAGTCTGATTCCTAGTCCCTTCTAACATTAACTAGCTGCTACCATTAGCTAGCAGAATGGTTGCAATGACGACAATATACTCAACATTTACGTTAGCCTTCTTAGCCAGTCAGCTACGTCAGATAGTTATATCAGTGCTAATTCCACGGCGGACAAAAATCACTGTCAACATGATACCGAGTTGTTGATGGGCAGTCCAATATTAATAAATATCAATAACACAGCCATAATCGTTATCATATCCTTTGCTATGCTGGCTAAGCGCCATCGGAACAGATGAGGATAGCAAGCATTTCTTGTTAGCAGAGTACGCCACCTAGCTAGCTAGCTAGCAGGCTTGCTATATGTAGACCATGCCCCATAATTATTTGACTGATCCTCCTTTAAAAAATAATAGATAGTCAAGCCAATGAGCTAAAACCGACCAAGATTAAAAACGTACAATTGAACAACGCTATGTGTGCTATTAACGTTAATGTTACAAGTCAATTTGATATTTGCGATGGACACAAGCTAACAGAAAACAACAGTTAAGCTAGAAAGGTTGCCGACATTCTTTCCATCGTTAAGGAAGGCAGGAAGGATCCGATGCCAATGGTTGTATCAGGTTGTATTATCTTACCAGCTAAGAAAGAAGTGGCTAACAACATAGCTAGCTAACTGGTTGGATCTAATTAATTTACGTATCAAAACAGTTGGACTAATAAAATGCGATGTAGTCAACTGACACCTATCCATTAAATAATTACAGTTCTTTCGTCCCTATGTCAATCTGTTTTCATCCGATGCCCATTAAAATAAAAATATCCAAGGCCGAGCAATAAGCCTCGAACTAGATTTACAGAGACATGAATCGTCGACCAAACCCCGCATAGGCCGGGCAAGTTCCGCGGCCCACTGTAATCCACTGTGTTGGAGGAAGTTGAATAATCTGCCGACGTCTCCAATCAAATCGAATCAACTTCTACCCGGAGTCTTCACTTGAACACGTAAGATGGTACAGACGAAGGCTGTAACCATCAAAATAATTTTATATATTTTCTACAGTCTTAAATTAGCAACGTATCTCTGGGGTATACAACCCTGGACAGACGAGCTGTATTGTGCTCCAGTAGGTTTTCTTCCTCTGCAGTTTGCGAGAATGGGAGACATCTCAACAACAAATGTGGTAGTAGCGCCATCTGGCAGTTGAACTAGACGCCTACCTTAAACTGGGACAGCTTGAAGGTTTGCTCTGGTTTGCTCCTTCTGCTGCTGGAGGACACATTGTAGCAGCAGTAATTGGAGGGGTTTGTGTAAAACATTCTCTCTAAAATAGAAACAAACAACTCCGTGGAAGTATCTATTTCCTTATCTCATGTCTTTTTGGGATGCCCCCAAATGTTTTTTTTATGATTGAAGACAGACTAGAAGCTCTATTCTCTTTGCTCAAGTGACAGATGAGTCAAATTTGCCTGTCATAAATGAAAGAGCTTCAGCTTCAAATCTCCTATTCAGTCTACATGTGTCTGTGAATACTAGAATCTCTGTTTAGGGGAGATCGAGCTGAAGGTGTCACGCTTTCATTCAGACTGAAATAGGCCTATCTCTGAGGCATGCAGAAATCTGAGCAGAAATTGCCACCAGACAGGTAGGCCTAATTGATTTGAGTGTATTGGTGTTCTTCCAAACCTAACACAAAGTGACAAAAGATTTGACATAGTTACTTTCCACAGTTTTTAAAATGTATTTATTTGTCTGTTACTTTACCTTTTTTTGCATAGACAGTAAAGGTTATTTACGTATATGTATTACGTCACATCCCACCAAAGCAGCATTTACAGGAAGTGCAGTTATTTTGATACGGAAGTAACAAGCGAAATTAGACAAGGCAAAAGTGGGTACAATAACAAACGAAGAAAACGTCTTGTTATTTGTTTAAGACCGCTTGTATCCCACAGACAACTGCAAGGTATGGCTATATGTTAAATGTATTCTGTCCATTAGATAAGATGGCCAAATGCGCTTCTTCTGATATAAATAACCTGCTAGCTTGGTATTTTAGTTAGCTAGGATAGCCTAGTAACGTTACTAAACAATCTCATTGTCATTATTTCCTCTTCAGTTTACAACTGTAATTCAGTGCTGCCCGTGACATTACACGTCTTTCTGAGATGTATGTGTTTCGAGTGAGCAAATACAATGCTCGGTGTCACTGCTACCTTTCACTAGCTATTGATAGCCAAGTTAATTTACTAACGTTAGCCATCTCGGTTTTTTAAGTCGGGAATGGCGTTTGGCCAATGTGCTGTTCTTTCAGGTCAGAAGAATGCATCTATATTTAGTCGCTGTCTCGCATTGTTTTTGTGGTATTTCGTATTTGTTGTTTTTTGGTGTGATTGGCATTTGGTAGTGGTGATACCCGAAGTCCATGTTGTTCACCACCTGCCTCCTTGGTGTGATGTTTCCTTTTGATATCGCTACACCGACCACTTACTGCAACTTACTTTCACTTGGTTGTTTCGGATATTGTAGTTGTTGTATTTAAATAGGTTAATCTGCATTTCTCGACTTTTCACCTTTGTTGTTACATCATTCATTTAACAGACGCTTTTGGGTTCTCAGTGGAAACAGGGCGTGTTACCATGAGTCATTACATACTGTAGCGACTGAGATAATATCAGAAGTTGTAATCTCTTAGGCTGGTGTAATCCGAGTGGTTTAAAAGTTTTGTAAAAAAAAAACATAAATCAATCACTTGGCATATGAACAATGTATTGTTTTGTCTTCAGATGGAATTCCTATTTGGAAAAAGGAAAACTCCAGAGGAGATGTTGCGACAGAATCAAAGGGCACTGAATCGAGCAATGAGAGACCTTGACCGAGAGAGACAGAGACTGGAACAGCAGGAGAAAAAAATTATTGCTGACATCAAGAAGATGGCCAAACAAGGACAGATGGTGAGAGATCATATATTGCTGTCTACATCAATGTTTCTTAACTGGTGGGTTGGGATGCGGAACCATTCTGGATGAGTCGCAGAGCTTGTGGTGAAAAATGCTTTTATTTAAATTTAAAATGCCAACCTATCAGATCTAATATCAGACCTTTTTTTTGATGATTTCATCGTACGCCAGCTGTTGTCATGGACATAGACAATGTTAATGTGGCAGGTCATGTTAGACATAGTTTTAGTGGTTAATATGGCAAAACGACCCTGAATATTTGAAGTATGGATCCACTTATGTTAAGGACGAAAATGGACAGAAACCCCAGTGTGTCTTGTGCAGTGAATTGCTGGCACATGAGAGCATGAAGATATCAAAACTAAAACGCCACATGGAAACACAGTGCCATACTGTCAAAGACTAACCTGTTGAGTACTTGAATGGCGACACAGGAGTTGACGACTTTGCAAATGTGCCTAACATCAGCATGTTCCACAAGTACAGGCACTTTGCGTGTCTTACCTCATAGCTCACCATATCAGTTGGCTTGAACACTGAAAAATATGGGTCGCGACTTAATGGGAAATTGAGGGTACCAATGCCAGACAAGTGAAGAAACACTGGGCTAGGCCCCGGCCGTGGTGCAACTGGGGACCCGGGTTCGATTCCCGCCCTGTGGTCCTTTCCGGATCCCACCCCGACTCCCTCTCCCACTCACATCCTGTCATTCTCTACTATCCTGTCGCATTAAAGGGATAAAAGCCCAAAAAAATATACTTTTAAAAAAAAAGAAACACTGGTCCTACTTATGTGGAAAATTTCACCAGCTTTGTAGTGTTTCCCAAACTGTGTGCTGCATGCAGATTGCACAGGTGTGCAGCAGGGAAAAAAAACACATTTAAGTTTTTTTCCTTGGCTTTTATTATCATTATCATATTAACCATTTGCCTGAAATTGTAAGTTTTTTTAAGTCTCATTTCACCTAATTGCTTCTAAACCTGACATTGTTTAATCTGCCGTTTGTATATTCATCCATCTTTCTTAATACCATTTCTATTGTTGGTAAGAATGTTACAATCACATGAGACTAACATCCAATCACACCTCAAATACTGCACAACAATACAGTAGCAAATAGTTGTCCACTTTGTCATTCACAAAAACTATACAAATACTTAAAAAGGATGACTGTGTCGTGATATTTTACCATTCTCATGCGACTGAATGTGACTGATATACACAGGATGCGGTCAAAATCATGGCCAAGGACCTTGTTCGCACACGGCGCTATGTCAAGAAATTCATCATGATGAGGGCGAATATCCAAGCCGTCAGCCTTAAAATTCAGACATTAAAATCCAACAACAGCATGGCACAGGCCATGAAGGGAGTGACCAAGGCCATGGCTACCATGAACAGACAGGTAAGAATTCCCACCACTCCTCAT
Organism: Alosa pseudoharengus; assembly: GCF_046254945.1. Lineage (NCBI taxonomy): Eukaryota > Metazoa > Chordata > Actinopteri > Clupeiformes > Clupeidae > Alosa > Alosa pseudoharengus. The sequence continues at coordinate 26,271,684 of NW_027468674.1, read as the reverse complement.
ATGGCATCTCAGTGTGGTCATGTAATGTGATGTAAACTTTCATTGTTCAGCATTAGAAATTGAAGATGCAAACGTTTTATCACAAACAAATTATGTAAGTATTTAAGTAAGACCGCAAATGGAATTGGACATTTGCTAAATTCAGTCCTTTCATGAAATGGTTGTTAATGTTGAAATTCTTAAATTAGTCTGACTGACTTTTTATCTATCCCAGCTGAAACTGCCGCAGATTCAGAAGATTATGATGGAGTTTGAAAGACAAAGCGAAATCATGGACATGAAGGAGGAAATGATGAACGATGCCATCGACGATGCAATGGGTGATGAGGATGATGAAGATGAGAGGTGAGGCATATACACATTCTTCTTAAACTGCTTTTAGAGATGTCAAGTTGAACTTGCCTAATACTTTTCCCTCTTGGCCGCCATAGTGATGCCATCGTTTCTCAAGTTTTGGATGAACTGGGCCTTAATCTTTCAGACGAACTCTCAAGTAAGATCATCTTTCATTACTTATCAACTTATTTTTACACCATTATTTGTTTAGCATCTAGCTAACATAGATTACAGTAATACTTTAATGTCCCTGAGGGGCAATTTGGCACACAAAACAGCAGTCTATAATAAATAATAATAAAATTAATTGAAAAAGGGACATTCACAATTTGATCATCATTACCATAACGTGCATATTTTTGTCTTTTCTCTCTGTTCAAATAGGTCTGCCTTCTACGGGTGGCAGCCTGTCTGTGGCCAGTGGGAAGAAGGCTGAACCACAGGCAACCCTGGCAGATGCAGATGCCGACCTGGAGGAGAGACTCAACAACCTCAGGAGAGACTGAGGGCGAGATGTGTGGAGGCTTTAATACAGATATAAACGTGTCAAGTGTTTTCTCTCCGATTTCTTCAATGAATCATAGATTGCATAAGAGGTAGGACATAAGGACAAACACGGGCGTCTTTGAGGTGTCTGTTAAACAGCATATGGTTTCATTTGGGGTTTTTTAAATTATTATTTCTGTGCTATATGTGCAGTATATACTCTTGTGTGTTACCAATGACTAGTCATAGCCCAAACAAATTAATTTTCTCAAATTGTTTTCAAGCATAATATCTTGCTGGGGGGGGGGGGGGGGGTGTTAAAGGGTAAAATGTGGTTATTAAATAGATTATTATAATTATTTCTCAAGCCTTGAGGGAATTGAACAGTAATTACTCTGTCGGTAAATATAAATAGGAAAGGCAGCCCCAGATTTTACAGATTTATAGTTGCATTTGTAATAAACAGTGCATCACTACATTTTGTCCACTTTGGTCATATGTGATTGGGCAAGTCCACAGACTTTGTTACATGACTGACATCCTGTTGTAGCATTGGTGCACTCCCAGGACTGTTCTCGCTGCTTTTTTTTTTTCTCTGTATATTTGTTGTTCTATACCCATGAAGGTTTATACACTCTGATGTCTCAAATGATCTTAGAACTATTTCTGGGATCACTTAACAGGTCCTGTTTAGGAAATACAATTTTAAGTCCTGTGTGCGAGTCAGTTTTTTAAATCAAGTCAGAGGATTATGCATATCTAAATATGGGATGTGGACATTTATATGGTCATTTTGAAATCTAAATATTATGTAAGTGGAAATTGATTGCAGTGAAGCCGTGGTTGCCCTTATTAGAGCCGATCGCCACAAATGGCAACAAGTCATTGTGATACTTGTGGAAGTGTTTATCTCAAGAAAATGGTGGGTATTATATTTTTTGAAAAAAATATTTCTTATTTTGTTCTTGTTTGCTCAAATAAACATTTTTCACATTTATCAAAAAGACAACCTTTGGGATGTGTATTCCAGTTTTCCTCCCCATATTTTCTTTCCCTAAGACTATTATTTGCCAAACCAATTGAGCTTCCTCATGGCACAAAGGTTTCAATGGTGTATTTGCGGACAGCTGATGACTTTTGAAAGCAATTTTACATGTAAATCATTTTTACTTCAGCTTTGGACTTGCATATTATCTGAAGGAGAAAAAAGGAATCCTCAATATTCCATTTAATTGTACCAATTGAAGAAAATAAATCTGCTGTGAGGATAATTGAATATATCCCAAAAACTGTTTATAGGAATGCAATATCCTTATTAAGACAGATTTATACTTGTGGTCATGAATGGCAGGGAGAAATTGGGTATAACATTTTGCCAAGACAACCACTTTACCCATATTGCTAAGTTGTTATTCTCATTTAATTCTCATTGAGCCAGGATACAAGAGCCGAATTACAGGTGGGGACAGGACAGAAGCCAGCTCCAGGGTACCATCCTGTATCACCTCCTATAAAACATACGAGCACAATGACAAACTTATCAGCTCGGCAGAGCAACAGCTATATAAAATCCTTTTAGTTCTAGCCTGGTTAGCACGCAGACCTTTTCAATTGTAATTGAGAGTGGGTCTGGAAAAAGTTCATTGACTTCCAACTTCCAGCAGGGGCGTAACTAGCAGAGAAATTAAACTTAAATTGGTGCATTAAAATGTTACCAAATCGTTTCAGAAGTGTAGCAACCTCGTAAATGTTTTTAGTGCAATTGTTTACTCAGTTCCAAAGAAATACATGTCCATGCCGGATTAGCAATTGTATTTACGTGCCTGTGTTTTAGGGACATCGGAAATGGGCTTCAATGGCCTCTTCGCCAGAAAAACCTGCAGAGCAAATCCAAAATTTGGATTCGTATGGGTATTCCCAGGCTACAGGTCAGCTAGTGTACTGATAGCCTTAGAAGTATGAAGGACTGCAGGTGTCATTGGAAAAGTATTAAAAGATTTCATTCATTTGCCATTGTAAACGGTAATAAAAATAGAAATTACAGTATGAAAATAACCTGTAAATGACACAGTAATCCATTAATAAATGCTTCTAATTTCAAATGAAATCTTGTTACTTTTTCAATGATACTTGCGGTCCTCCTCCCTTTTCCAGCAACATGACTGTTCTGCAGTGGAGATGATAGCAGTCACCCCACACAGCCAAAACCTAAGGTAATGGACCCTGACTGCAACACCCAAGGGTGGTACTCTTTGGCATAGCAGTTACAACACATATGCAAAGTGAGTGTTCTACCATATACAAGGAAGTTTGTCACATGCATATAGTTACTGGAAGTAAGAAATGCAGTGAAATTATGTCTGGTGTCAGCCTATTTGTGCATTAATTGGGGGGGGGGGGGTAAAAAGTGCAGTAGAAGAGGGGTTTAGTAGATTAAGTGACAAGGGCTGCATAAGAAAGGTGGGGGAGGATTGGGATTGGGGGGGGGGGGGGGGGGGCACCAACAAGGAGCACCCAAGAGCAACAGGGGCAAGGAAAAACTCCCTTACCAAGGAAGAAACCTTGGGCTGATCCACGGCTCAAGGGGCTAACCCAACTGCCAGGGGTCTTGGTGTGTGTGTTGGGAGGATGACAGGGGAGACGGGATAGTGTGCTGTGTATGTGGGGAGAGGGCAGTGTGCAATATGTATGTTGGAGAAGCTCCCTTAATGAGACAATGTGCTGTGTATGTAGGGGAGGTGGGGGGGGGCAGTGTACTGCAAGTATGGTGAAGGGACTTACTATTGCAAGCAGAGTACTGTATGTATGATGTATGTGAGTGATGACAGTGAAGATGTGTGTGTGGGCGGGAGGGGAGTGGAGCAGTGACTGTGTGTGTGTGGGTAGGTGGGGGCAGTGTGCTGTAAGTATGTAGAGGATGTGTGTTGGAGAAGATCCTGAAGACAATGTGCTGTGTATGTAGGGAGGGGGGGGGGGGGGCAGTGTGCAGCAAGTATGTAGAGGCTTACTGTAGCAAGCAGTGTGCTGTATGTATGTGAGGTGATGACAGTGATGATGTAAGTGTGTGTGTTTTTCTTGTGTGTTGGGGATGGGGGGCAGAAAGGCTAGGCAATCAAGGACATGGGTAGATGGAGGTGAAATCAAAAATAATAAATAAAAAGTTCTATGGAGATGTGCAAAAGTTGGAGAAAGTCAGATAAGTGAGTGTTCTACATATCTCTTTTGCACATAGGGATACATTCCCATGCTTAAACCAGCATCTGCCCTATGCCTCCCCAGCCCTATATGTACATACCTGCAGTCCTTCACTCCCACAGAGTTCAGCCGGAGGTCCCTGGTATGGTTCTCCCAGGCACATAGCAGTGGTACCCCGAGTACCCAACCTTAACTCCAGCTCTATGGGGTATTAAATCTGCACCTGACTGCAACACCAAAGAGCCAGGCTTGTTGATACGTCAGTCAAACCACATATTAAGACCTCCATCATAACATCTAAAAAGTCTTTTTTTTGTTAGCGTGTTAAAAACAGATGAGATATTAGCCTCATTACCATAGTGTTTGATGATGTGTACTACATGTAATGCAGTAAAATAAATAGTGATGAAAGAACTCAATGACTGAGGCCAGATGATGTAATACAAAATGATAAGATTTGTATTTTAGCTCCAAAACCAGTTTCTGTATTTTATCAACAGACTATCATAAAATGACAATATTGGTTATACATCACTTGGAACATTAAATAATAGAAAAATAACAGCCATGTCTTGCTTATGTACAACCATTATAAAGTTCTGTAGGCTATGTACAGATGACCAGTTTTACATATTTAAAACTCGAACAGGTTGTCTGGTGTTGAAGTGGCTTTTTGTGCTTTCGCGCTACAAGAGATGCAACCTAAACTCCGACCGAGTTAGAAAACAGGTGTGGCTTCAAGACCAAAACCCAACACCAAATAAAAATGTTAATTAAACAGGGATTGAAAAGAATTGCGCACTAGTGTAAATCTACACTAATTACTCTTGACTGTGAATTAGATAAAGGATGCTGTATGGCTCATTAATGGCATATCTTCACTTTGAAAGGGAAAATGGTCCAAAGATAAACATACTTGGGGATCCCTAAACATCATTAAGAGGAGAAATCTCTGAAGAATAACTTTAGGAGGGCAATGACTGACATTACTGATCAATTATTAAGACAGAAGCCTCAATGTTTTACTGAATATTTTCTATGACCCTGAGGCACACACCTCTAGGGGTTTATTTCTCACAAATTAGTTTCGATTTCAGCTTTTGCCAGCAAGTGCCCATTTCAAGCAAACAATGTAACCATGCACACTCACAATAAAACACACTGCTTTTGAGAGCTTTTCAAGTTTTTCTTCCTGTCTGGTCATGGGGTATTTACTCTTCCTCCAATGCCCCCATGCAGACTAACAAAAAAAAGATCACAAGCATATAAAGTTATGGAACGATCTTTTGCACACTGCAACAGAAAGTCATTAGTGAGATGAAACTAACCAACAGGACATGCAAGCTGTGCATCGGCAATGCCTCACAACCACACCTTAGCGCATGTTGTGATTTTTTTTTGTTTGTTTTGTTTTTGCTCTTTTCTTCTGAGAACTATTTTTCACTTTTAAGCTTTGTCTGCACAACCAAGGTCACTACAGTGAAAGCACACAAAAAACAGGGAAACATTTGATACAGGTTTCAGTCAAGGCAAAAAAAAAGAACAAAAACACAAAATATGTGTAAACATAAACAGAGGGGGCACAGGAGGCTCCTTAAAGAAGGTGGCACTCCATAATCAATATACATATACTTCGAAAAATCCGACAGCAATTCAGTCAGTATTGCTTTCCTTGTGGTTTTGTTACTGCTTCGTGGCTATGACTGATCTCACATTGACCAGCCCCGGCACCCAGCTGTCTTAGCGTCACCCTCTTCCATTGATCCAGCCCAGGGATGCCCATCCAGCCCAGCCCTGCTGAGGCGAGCTGCTCCACAGAGACACAAGCCTACTCTATCAGAGCCCTGTCTCCGGCCCTCCCGGCCCTTCAAAGCCAGCGAAGGTGGTCCTGCCCTGGGTGCCCAGCCAATAACACTAAAGTTCTGCTAGTTTGTTTGTTTGTTCGATCTAGTTACGGGTGTCGTCATTTACGACAGTTCCTGTGTGGAGTGTTTTTTTTCTGATTCTCCACGCGACAGCGACTTCGGTCATCCAGCCACGGCAGCTCAAAGTTCCTGTGAAAATAAAGAAACCAGAGTATGTGGGTGAGTACAAAACCAAATAGGTTAAATAAAAACAGTTTGGCTCAGAAGATATTAGTGTGGGAAAGCCTACATTTTGGTGTAACAATTAAGAAGAATGCAAACAAAGTTCAAAGCTTATTCAAGTATTTAAGAAGGTGCTGCCACTTACTCAGGAGACAGGTTTGGTAATGGTCTTCCAAAAGCCATGACGGGCAGAAACGGTGTGATTACAATGGATTCCACTGCAGAGACACAGTACAGTAAATTAGTGGTCAATAAATCATACTATGCTGAACAGTTCATTTGGGACAGGGAGTCGATGTGACCACTGAGCCATACCGTCCTCCGTTTCTGGATAGAAAGACATCAGGTCTGGCTCAGTCTCCTGAATAGCCACCTTCTTCTCCATACGCTGCTGGAGTCTCTGGAGCATTCTCTGCTCTCGTATCCTCTGAATGTCCCATCTGTGGCACGAGTAAAACAAAGAGATAAGACTAAAGGGCCCTTGTCAGCTTATGTAAACAAAATTACAGAGATGAGTGGAAAGTAGTGTTAAAAAATGAATGTTACAGGTAAAAATCATTTCTGTGAATATACCCAAAATATTTCTGTGAATATACCCACTCAAACTAAAACAGCATGAGGCATTCTAGAAAGTTGGTGTTTCATTAATGCAAATGAGAGTGCACTGAAATGAATATGTTGCAAAAAAAAAATACTATCCATACTATCCTTACCAGATTTACTACTGTATACAGTGGTATGCAAGATATTAGAGAATGGTTTGGAACAGGGGTTCTCTAACTTGAGAACCACTGGTTTGGAAGATCCAAAACACGCAACAATGAAATTCCCACCTTTTTCTCCTTTTCTCGTCCAGTTCCAGCTTTGAGTGTCTTTTCAAGAAGACATTATCATCCAAATTCTACAAAAGAAAAAGAACATCATAAGATATAAAAAAAATAATCTTGCTTTTCCTCCATTTCCCCAGCTAGTCAGGGACAACAGTGGGTACATTAAGCCTCTTGCTTTTCAGAAAATGTGTTTCTCTCACCTCAGGGATGTCCGTTTTCTCATTCAGTGGCTCCATGCTGTTCTCCCTCCAAGATGGAACTGAGTAGAAAAACACAGAATGGTAACAGGCATATCAATTGTTAATTTAACCAACACCAAAAAATAATAATACCATTTAACTTGAAACTGGGGGACTATTTTTCTAAAAAGTGTTTCTTTGTTACAATGAACATTGTGACCACCTCTAGGCCACATAGTCCGGTAACCATCTAGCAAAGAAACAATGGGAACGCCAATTTTACTCACTGTCCACATCCTCCTCTTTTTTGGGCGAGGCTTCTCGCAGTGGGGAGAGTGGAGGCTGCTTCCAGCAACACAGGTACATCTCTGTTGTGGTCATGTACGGTAGCTCCTCCATGCACATGGTCTCCTGAGGCTCCTCTTTAAGTGGGTGCATGGCAGCAGCCTGGCCTGCAGACTGCCCATAGCCCATCTCGTCCGATGGGTCGCTCTTGTGCAGGTCTCTCTGACATGACAGTGGCCCGCCAGCCTCTGTCTTCTGGGAGCTGAACTTGGCAGCCTTCCCTCTAGGCTTTTGCGTTGGTGTTTTGGGGTCTGAGAGACCAAATTTCCTGTGCGGCCGAGATCAGAAGGGTAAAATGAACAAACATAAACAAGAAAGAAAATAAGGGCAATTTCACCAAATAAGTGCACATAGAGTTAGTTGCTACAGTACATAGTCATGCCACTTTCCCCCCCCCCCTCAAGGACACACCTTTTTTGGACTTTGCCGTCTCTGCCGTAGGCCAGGTTCTTCTGGGCTGTGCCTTGAGTGCCGTCTTCTCCTTCCCAGAAATCATCGGTTTCGGGTACCCATCGCTCCAGCGGCTGGAAGAGACGTTTGTCGCGTGGTGCATTGCTGATCAGCTGCAAACGCCGCTCCATGCGCTCAATCCGTGCAAGCAACTGTAATCCACATTCCAAAGATAAGACGCACATCTTAAAGAACAGCTATGCATATAAGATACCATAAAACATCCATGAGGAACAACACAATGAGTAAAATCTATGGAATTATCAACTTAGCTGCTGTCTAATTAGCTTTATACAGGACATTTTAGGACACTGTAGACTCTCAAACAAGGGGTTATGGTAATATGTTGGTTATTATATTGTCAAAGAAATATAATAAAGGTACAGGTCTCAGCAGGAGTCAATGGCATGTGACACAGGTGGCATGGCCACTTCAAATTACTTCATACTGGTCAAACATCCCCACTCAAACTGAATGACATATTCACAAGAAAGTGCCTCGCAACTACTAAAACTCTGCTGCTCATATTCCAAAGGTTGCGTACCGTGTCCCTGTCAGACTTGAGCTCATCAATTTCCTTGTCCTTGGTCTGAAGCTCTTGCTGCTGCTGCTCAATCAGGTCCAGCTGAAGTAGGAGGATTTGTCGAAGGCATGTGGCTTGCGCGTGCGGGTGACTGGGGGTCTTCCTAATGTTCTTGCGCTTCCCATCTGTACTGGTCTCCAGTGATGCCATGTTGGGGGTGCCAGTCCCATCAATGCCCCTGGCGTTGCCATCAGTCCCAGCGTCTCTGGAGTTGCTGTGTGAATTCATTGCAATGGGCTCAGTCTTGACATCCACAGCATTAGTCTGTCCAAGAGGAGTTTTAGTTTTTACAGGGGTTCCCTCGCCCCCCATGTGTTTAACCTGGGATGACAGGGTCTCTGCGCTTTCAGACGCGTCCCTGGATAGAACGGGTCCTTTTGCTTTGTTTCTCCCCGTCGCCAGTGGGGTCCGGCCGGATTTAGGGAGGTGATTCACGTCCAGTTTCCTAGATTTACCGAAGAGCTGGCCACCACTTTTCAGTATGTCCCCGATAACGTTATGAACGTCGGAGCCAAAATCACACGAATCTCTCCTGATATCGACAGACTGACCAGCCCTTATTTGAGCTTTGTCAAGGTCGAGTTTCTCTGGGTCCAATTTAAAACGTGCATTAGTAAACAAAGCATGTCGCATAGTCATGGCGAATACAACGCCAAAATTGTCACTGCATTAATGGAATTATCCTGTATGCTGTCCATGGGTAGACTCTGTGTTTACCAAGAAATTGCACGTCTTCACCCTGCAACAACACAAGAACAACTACTAAGGTTTTTTTTCTGAAATACGTTGGTGGTTGGTTCATGACAACGTTGGTGGCGACAGTGTTAGCTAGCTTGCTCGTTCACGAAACAAATATTTTGCCATCAAAATGGTTTATTATTCTTTTGTAAAATTAAATGATGGTGTGAACTACATGTTAGTTCGTACCATATCTTATATCCAGTCATCTGAGCAGCAATACGTCACACATTATAGTTTGCTTATGCAATGGCGCAATCAACTACGTTAGCTAAGTAAGCTAACGCTAGCTATGTGCTCTCAGAAAATTGAAAACATTGTCACACAATCACCTTCTTGAAGGGATATACGTCGCTCACATAACATGGCCTATAAATATAAACCAGGCTTAGCAGCAACATACGTATGGGTGTCATATAGAACCAACTGTTTTGTGCTCGCTTTTATTTCAATACCCAGCATTTTGCAAACACACACGTCAGGTTGACGATTTACGAATAACTAGTAGCTAACTCGCAGTTAGCTAGTTGGCGGACAGTTAGAAGCCGTTGGCTACAGGCTCTGCTACACTAACTAGCTAGCCATCATAGGTCTTGCCATTAATGGCGTCTGCTTTAACGTTACTGTGTCCATTTTAAAATTCAGGAATCCAAGGGCGTGTGGCTATCCAGTGAAATTAAAGGAGGCTCAAAAATATTAATAGTCTGATTAAACTCTAGTCATTACCACGACCCCAGACATGTTTCTTCTACCTCGTTATCCTTGTGGTACAGGGCCTTTTTCTGTCTGAGTCGTAGCTTGAAAATCCACTGCAAGGAGCTTACTGTGCTAGCTACGTAGCTAGCAAGTCTCTAGCAACAAGGGTAGGTCAGCTAGCTGATTAGCTATGGTGAGAGGGAAAACAATAACAAGAGTTGCAAGCAAGCAAGCTGGCGTTAAAATACTAATAACGTTACCTTAACATTACATGCCTGTAAGCCCTCATGTATTCATTTCCAGTGTCTCGTTTTTCTCTTTTAAACAGGCCTGAACTTCACAGATATGTTAGTACTGATCAAATATGAAGTACGTTACTTTTAACGAAATCCCCCATTTTCCTGCTCAGTCTTTGGCTCTTCTTCAATCCACTTCATGTTTCCGCTCATTTAAAAACATGTTTAAAACGCCATTTAATGCGCATGCGCAACATTTACAGGGCGGGATCTGAACAAGTTGAAATTCAGATATGACGTAATTGCAAGACGCACCAACTTTTCTCAACATAAACGTTTTGTCTGTTAATTAGGATGGAAAGTGAACTATTTCAAAAATGATTAAGAATAACAAAGTCAGAAATTAAGCCAGATAATAAAAGAAGAGAGAAGATAATATTTTGCCCATTAAATGTTCCCCAGAAACTATACCTTTTAAATTGCTTAGGCCTTTTAGCTTGTTGAGGCCTACAGGCACATGAACAGGGCCGGCTCTAGGCAGGGGCCAGGGTGGTCTACCCAAGACCCAAGCATTGTGTCTTGCCGTCCCAAACAAAGTCAAGAAACATTTTTTTTTAGTTGTGCATCAGCACAGTGTACAGCCTCAAACCCAGCTTGGATGTAGGCCTACATTGGTTGGTGTTGAGCGTAATGGTACATATGTATGTGTGTTAGGTAAACCCTCCTCCTGATGCCTCCTCCTGAAAACTCCTTAAAGGCCATTTTCACACTGATCTCTGTTTATCAAAGTCACTTAGTAGGCCTACTGTAGGTACGAGAAAAAAGAAGAAAACAATCAGTACCTATAGCTCGAGTTGCTGCAGCCAACAGCTAGAGCAGCCAGGCAGCTACAGTACGACACTCTGGGGGGCATGATTTTAAAGATGTCCCCAGAGTGTAGCAGTGTAGCTGCCTCACTGCTCTAGCTGTTGGCAAGGATGGGCAAAATACATCAAAATGTATTTTATAATAGAATGTCAAATACCCTAATTTTAAGTGTATAAAAATAAACTACAAAATACATTAGCCACACCATGTATCAAAATAAAGTACTGTATTTTAGTATTTTTAAAATTCTAAACATAGTCTTTAAATGAAGCATGATATCACTTTGCAAACCTTCCATATCGGTCTATTTAATCTATTGGACAGTGTTTGAGAGCAACAGCTTTTCTCTGCCTACGTTGCATCTCATAGCCTAAATACTGCATCAGAAATGCACACAAAAAGTCACAACTGAACTTGTCAAGCGGTACAAAGTGGAGACAAGTGTCTGACATTGTCGATTCATGCCCAAGTAATGTTGCCGGGCAACCACATAACCGGTTCCATGTGTTTCGATTGGATGACTAAAGTTCTCAAATAACTGATCATTAAAGTTCCCAAGAAACTTGAGGTTGGTATGAGAGGGTGTGTAGTGTGTGTGTGTGTGTGTGTGTGTGTGTGTGTGTGAGCAACCTACAAGTACTCATCTTGCACTGGATCATCTTCCCGAACCTCAATATTATGATCACAACAAGTCTGGGCAAATTACTCATTTATTGTTTTGCACATTGTTTTTGGTTGTACCAAAAAATATTTGGCAGTATTTTTAAACTACAAAAAAAGTATTTTCATAAAAAAATATGAAGCCATTTTCTTCAACAAAATAAAATACAAATGACAAAATACTATTTAGATATACTTATTACTTATTTTCATCCCTGGCTTTTGGCAGCAACTCAAGCTAGGTAGTACAGATTTTTTTTATGTTTATAGTAATTTTGATCCAATTTGACTGCTTTGCTATGTTGCCCACCCAAAATTTCAACCAGCCCACCCAAATAGGCTAAAACCAGCCCTACACGTGAATAAAACATACATTCACATGAAACCAAATAAAGTAATGCCAACAATTAAAACAGGACAGGGGTTTGGTATTCAACTAGCGGATTACAACACCTTGCACACACATTTGAACTGCTAGCTTGCTCACATGATAACCGGTGTCTTTTGGTGATATGGTCAGCAATGTCATGCTGTGAAAGGTTTTCTTTAATTTTTGCTTTGTGTTCCTTCCTGGAACACAGAACTGCATAGTGCATATGCTGAATCTGTCTTTTACAACCACATAGGCCTACCTGGAAATGAATATGAGGATGATACCAAAACTGCCTGATAAAAGCCTACCTTAAAAAGTGGCTCTAAGTGAACAGAGTTCAGTTTAGTGAAATGGGTTTTGCCTGGCATTAGGCCTACCTTGCAGCACTTTGAGTTTCTATTTTGTTGTTGATTTTTTTTAAATCTTGAGACTATTTGATAGTGCAGACTAGCATGCTTAAAGGGGTGGTTCAGGATTTTGGACATAGGACCTCATTTCCAAGTTAGCAAGTGTGATATTTATCAGTGGAGACCGTTTTCAACACGTTTCATCCAGTCCTTCTAGTTGCAGAGTTCGCAGCTAGGCTAGCGCAAGTCATCAGTATGTGTTAGCTTGCCACTAAAAACAGTCTTACCCACTCCACAGTACACCCGAGGCAAATAAATCATAATGCCAGACTATCAATGTAAATGTCTGATGTAAATGAGGTCCTATGTCCAAAATCCTGAACCACCCCTTTAAGGGTGATGTGGAATGATTTATCAAGCAGTGTGCATTGTGTGTGGATTGACTTTATATAATAAAATAACTCCTCTTAATGGTTTACATGCTTGCGGTTGTCTTCTTTAAACCATAAGATTTCAAGGTAGACTTACTTTGCTTTGCTTACTTAATTTACTTTGCATTTGTGTTGCAGCTTCAGGCAAAGGGAATGGTTAGCCACAGTACTGTAGTTGCAACTCCCCCCCCCCCCCCTTTTTGTTGATGTTTATAAAACCAGCTAATTTTGCACATAAACTGAAATGTATAAAACTTTAATAAAATGCAAAAAACACAGATGGAAAACATAACAACACCATTGTTAAATCCAACGGAGGTGAAGCACCATTGTACCATGTTTACTTTAACCAGGACTATTTTTGGATAACTGCCTTCTGAATATGCCTTGGTGATTCATAATAATTTTCTAATCATCAACCAGATTGGATCTACTGAAAAAAAAACATTTCACTTGTGACTTAATGTCGTGCAATCAATGTCAAGCAATCAGCACAACTGGCCATACCTGATTAAGCTAATTACCCATAAAAGGCTTTCATCTGCATCCGCCAATCGTAATTTAGCCAAATCCACAGGGCAAAGTTGTATTTTACTTTCCTTAATTGAACATTGAAAAAAGGTAACCCATATGGGAAAGTTCCAATTTTATACACATAAGTCTTATCAGTGTTTGCACCTGAATATTAGTCATGCAATTAAATTCCCTAATGTCAGACCAAGTAAGTGTTTTTCTCCATGATTTTTCCAGTTACTAAACTAATACTGTGGTATAAATACGGCCATTTCATCCCATGGTTAAACAGCTCATACAAATCAGACTTCATTGAGATCTTTTTCACCCAGGGTAAGGACAGAATTCATCATAAAACCAAAGATTACTTCTGTTGTATGTGGGGACTGGTGAAAATATAAAGGGCTGTGTGTTACTGGATATGTTTTTAAACTGATGTATATGTATGGAGTATAGAATGGTCCTGTTGTGATTGTCTGCAGACATCAAAAGATGAAAACTGCCGTTTTTGTGGTCGTTGTTCTTTGCCTGAGCAACTCTCTGCAGCCAGAAGCAAAAGCATTGGCAGAAGAGAACAGGTAATATTCAGATTTTCCCCCCCAGTGTTACTGTATTATAATTTGTGGTTATTATAGAGGCGGATTGCTTAAATTCCATTGTTGAAATTGATTAAATAGTTTAAAGCATTACAATGCAAGAATGAGCACTGCAACTAATACTTTTTCACATTCAATCATTCTTTTTCAAAGATCCTTATAATGAATGATGCTGGCATGATTTTTGTTGGGTTATTACTTATACTTGTTTTTGGTATTATTGGTTGTAAGTAAAATGGCAAACAGCATACAGAAACATGTTTTCATTGTGTTAATGTTTTCACGTTCTAAGCCAACTTCAGGACAGGGCACATGTAGAACGCCGCTATGCTGAATCTACCATTGCAAGTGACATTAGCAAGATCATGGACTCCATGGTGCAGAAGAACTTTGTGAACTTCCTTCTCAACCAAAGGGAGAAAAAGAGCGAGTGAGTGATGGAAGAAAAATATTTGGTCATTTTGTTGATTAAAAGTCTTTGAACAAACTCAAAGTATTGTTTTTGATTTGTCATAGACTTGGATTAAATCCATGATTTGTCTGGATATATATAGCAATGAAAATAATGTTTTGTAAAACTTAATGTCTCACAGCCACCCTCTAAATCAAGAGGATGAAGAGGCTCATATCAACGACCTCCTGAAAAAAGAGCTCAGTTCATGGGTCCACAGCAAGGGAATCAGATCCAGGTATTTTTTTTTTTTTTTTTTTTTTTATCTGGTCTGGTACTTATTGTCATGTTTTTGTAGCTTAAGTCGTTCCTGTTAAGATATTAAGATATTGTGTCATAACATTATATTATGTCTGCACCTTTCCTTTGTCCTCAGTGCTCAGTAATTCGATGGAGACAACATACAGAATTCATACATAAAGAGGAATGGAAAACATCATGGATCCCTGTTTGAAAAGAACCAAATCACACAGCTATCAATAAATGACCATATTGACCTTTCATTCTGGTGACAGTCAATCATTTTACTCCTAATTTGTTTAATAAATTGTATGTTTTGATAAATTCAACATGGGTCATGGTCATTGACTGTTAAATACTATCTGCAATTCAAATCCAATACACATCCAATACACAATTGTCACATCCAGTACACAATTAAGTACAATGTGTGCCCTTTACTAGCCTCAGCAGTGCTATGCAAATGAGAAAGCCATACAGTTCCAACCAATCAACACATTGTTTCAGGGTCATGAGAGAGAGAGGGGTGTAATTTAATCACCTAAAATATTGACAACCTTTAGCCATAGCATATGGCTAGTGCACCTTTTTGAGAGGAAAACAAAAATTGCAATCCTATTTCTATTCCGATACCTTAGATGGCGATAAAGAATCTATCCAATCGTATGCTGCTGTGCCGAATGTTATTAGAGCAGAAGAAGAAAACAGTGAACAACTTCCTGGTTTGCAAAAGTTGCTTCTGAAATGCTAATGATTTTCTGGGTAAAATAACAATGAGACTTTTTACAAAATCGTTGCTATATTGTGAGTGATAGAAGACCACAGGTACTGTTGAGATATACCAAAACACGCTACAATTGCATTTGCACCTTTAATTCCAAGGCGATTCAATAACTGACCAAGCTAGCAAACTAGCATACTTCTGTGGAATTCGACAACAGGATTGCTACTCAAAACAGGATTGCTAATCAAAACACCAAGCCTTGTATGGAAGAGCAACAACCGACAACAGACTGAGCAGGACCATTGTGTGAAACGTCTTTCGGCTGGAGAGTTTGAAAGCACCACCTGTTCAAAATGAGAAGAGGTGTTGGAGCGGGGGCTATTGCCAAAAAGAAACTTGCAGAGGTAACGATGCTAATACGATGTCATCAAATTGACCAATTCAGTGTGTGTGTGTGTGTCATGAACATGATTTTAAGTCTAAATTCAGTTAAGTCCAAATTATCAACTAGATAAACATGGTGCTATAGCCTATGTCAGCAAAGCATCTCTGAAACTATAAGCGATGTCTCATGTTATCAGAAAACACTATATCAATATAATTGTTCGTTTATTTATTCAGGCTAAATACAAAGAAAGAGGTACAGTTCTCGCTGAAGATCAGATTGCACAGGTAAGCCCAAATCTGACTGGTGTTACTACTTGTGTCAAAAAGTTGTTGGGCATAAAGTGTATACAATTCCATAATTAAACTATTGGATAACTTCCAGATGTCTAAACAATTGGAGACATTCAAAACCCACCTAGAAGAGTTTGCTAGCAAACACAAACAGGAGATCCGAAAGAGTTCGCAGTTCCGTGTACAGTTTCAGGAAATGTGCGCCACCATCGGGGTCGACCCACTGGCTTGTATGTTTCTCTGATCTATTTTCCAACATAAAACCCCTTAAGCTGTTTACAAGCTGTAAGTCACTTTAATGCAATGCTATAATGTATTCCACAGCGGGTAAAGGCTTTTGGTCTGAGATGCTCGGGGTTGGAGACTTCTATTATGAGCTTGGTGTGCAGATCATTGAGGTGTGTCTGGCTTTGAAGCATAGAAATGGAGGTAAAATATCATTATGCTGTAGCTTTCTTTTAAACCATGATTTTAAACTATATCCTCAATAATCTGGAACGTAATCCATAGAAGTGAAGTTCCTCTCGATGAAAAACTGATATTTTTCAGGACTTATCACTTTGGATGAGCTCCACCACCGTGTGTTGAAAGGACGGGGGAAATTTGCTCAGGATGTAAGCCAGTGAGTATTGTAAGAGAAAGCACTGTGTGCCCTTGTATTATACAGAGCATGTATGTGTGGAACATGTGAAACATATGCTGGCCCCAGCCGTGGCGCAACTGGCTGGGGCACCTGCACCGTACACCGGCGACCCGGGTTCGATTCCTGTCCTGGGTCCTTTCCGGATCCCACCCCTGCTCTCACTCCCATTCGCTTCCTGTCACTCTCCACTGTCACTATCATTAAAGGCATAAAAATAAAGAAACATATGCTGTATATCATGTAAAGCAATGTTAGATAAATACACACACTGACAGATGTTATATGACTAAACATGATAAAAAAAAAATATCTCCTTCGTCCTGCTTCAGAGATGATTTGGTGCGTGCCATTAAGAAACTGAAAGCAATGGGGAATGGATTTGGGATGATCCCTGTTGGAGGCTCTTATCTGGTGCAGTCAGTACCAGCGGAGCTCAACATGGACCATACCGTGGTGCTGCAGCTAGCAGAGGTAATCAGATCTGTAGTCTCTCTTTAAATCCTTACATTCACATTTCCCATTGACCACTGCAAACACAGCAAACAACATATAAAGTGGTCTTTTAACATGGTGGTGGTTTTGTCACTAAGGCTGACCAGTGTGTGTGAATTCGGGTTTCTTGCAGAAAAAGGGCTATGTGACCATCAGCGAGATAAAGGACAGTTTAAACTGGGAACGAGAGCGGGCAAGTCATGTTGTGGTGAGTTTAGCTCTGTATTTGAAGGCATGTACTCTATAAGTTCTCAAGTTGTGAAGATTAACATTAGGTCCCATAGACTTACGCAAGTTGCGCTCTTCACAGTACAGCTGACTAAATTGAAAACATATTCTCTCAGTATTTTAAATATTTCAGAATGCAAGTATATTGATATTTTAATTTAATTTAATTGTATACACACTTACCATGGTGAGAGTGAATTGTTGACACCTTGTCCACCATTAATTAGTACCCTACATGCTCTTATACATTTTGCAGGACCATCTGTTAAAGGAGGGATTGGCATGGCTGGATTCCCAAGCAGAGGGGGAACCTCAGTACTGGTTACCAGCTCTATTTTCTGAGATTGCCTCCCGTGATGTCACACCAGAGGAGGCCAATCAGATGACGCCTTAAGAGAACCACACAAAGACCTGGAAAACTGAGTTTTTAATCTGTCTAACATTTTGTGGTGAACAAAACTGGATGGGTGTAAGAGAAAGCAAATCAAATCAAGTCATTCTATAGGTCTGGCATTGAATTTGTTTTCTATTAACTACATAGCACTCAGACATAGGTTTCAATGAAGGCAGAGAAGATGCTCTACTTGGGTAGAATAATGCTAGTATTCTTGCAAGGAGTGTCCCGCTGGAACATTAAAAAGTGCCCACCGTTTTAAAAAAATGTGTGAACATTATTGCAAGGTATTGTAAGTTCACATATCTCTGTATAATAATTATGTTAAAATTGTTTCCTTGTAAATATGAAAAACATACATTTAAATAAATTAATGAACTTAAGCTTTATTTTTGTTTTAATCGTCAATATAATCTTTGCAACAGGGTCATGAATGTGTTTCTTAAACTTTTCCCAGATATAGTCAGACAACCAAATTTCCTTATAAACATAATATAGTAGTAGAATGTTATAACAAAGACACTAATATTATGTCTTTGTGTTGTGGAGCTAAAGTGCTCGTAAATGTAATTACAGTTCTTTTAACATCATTATACAGTTACAGTATATGTACCACATGCCATAAAATCAAATCATGAATTTACTTTAACTAATAACTTTAAGACAACTACAACAGAATTTTTGCTAAATTACTCTCTGCCTGACAAATTACTTTACTTATCAGGAGAGCACCATCCTATGTCAGAAACAAAGGTACACACTGGAGCACTCTACAAGTCATGATTGTAGACGTGATCCTCAAACTCCTGCTGCTCCATCTCGTCACAGATGAGTGTGCAGATGGGACACACTTTGTGGCTCTCCTCGTGCTCCATCAGCTCCTCCTTACTGATGCCAGGGAAGGCTATCAGGCAGTGCTGGCACTTGAGCACCTGTGGGCAAAGAAAAAAAAAAAGGGGGCAATGTCATCAGTTGCATCAGGCAGAACGCTTTAAGCTGCCAAAGCAAACAGAAGATCAGGCAGTCTGAGCGTGCTCACCGTGTCCTCACTGGCACCGCCTGTTTCAGAGAGAAGAAATACAATTTTACCACAAATACTTGACCAACATTCATAGACTATTTAGCTAACACTATTGACCAATATAACTACAAAATAACTGGATAACTATCTTTACATATAAATAACTAGATATGCATATGAATGTCTAACAATGCCATATTTTAAATGGCCAACTACCAAGAGATCATGTTTAGTGGTAGTCACAGACAGGAGCACCTACCTGTAAAGGCATAAGGATTCCCGTAGAGGAACGAGTCCTGTTGAGCCTCAGTGCTGGGATCAGTGAAAGAGGGGAAGCTAGGGAAGTCTGGGGCAGCCGGAGTACCTGGCTTTACTCGGGCCAGCTCTCCTTTCAACAGATCCACTTCAGTTTGGAGTTCCTGAGAAACAGAAATGGGCAAACATATCATACTGGCTGTCTGGGGGATCAAAACAGATGAAACTAGATTAGAAACTAGAGTGTGATCAGCAGCCAAGACCTTAGACATTCTGACTAAGGGACCCTTTCTTCTGTGGTGTAAAAATGTAAATAATTTGTAGGACACTTGTCAGTTGTGAGTTTTTGTTTACCCTTAATTCTCATGATTAATTTCTGTATTTACTTTGTATTTTTACTGTATTTTACTGAGGGATTATTTCTCCAAATGAATGTGTACCCCAGTGCTTAGTGTGCTATTAATATTATTACACTATTATTACACTATTTCACTCTATTACACTATTATTACACTATTTCACTCACCTGATTTTTCTTAAGAAGTTCTTCCTGCTCCTCTTTTGCCAGGTCCATGATAGCTGCCTGGTCATCAATATTCCTCAGTGCCTCCTTGAGTTTAATCTATAAGTAAGAGGAACAGTCTGTATTATATAGCAACGTTTACACCAGTGCCAGTGTTATTACATAAGAAGGAAAAAAAAACTCACTGAACAAGAATGGCTACCCACATTAAAGCTGACAGCATTCCATCACTTGTTTACATTACCACTCTGAAACAAAATTATCACTCCGCCACCACTCCAGGAGTGGACTAGCACAACAGGAAATTATATTAAATGGTGACTCACCTCCAGACTGCTGTCCTTGCTTTGGGATCCATTCACAGATTCGGCAGAGGCCTGCTGCTCCAGCTGACCCCTGAGCTCCCTGAGCTCCTGCTCGGCTGCCTCGGCACGTCTGCGCGACTCTTTGGAACTCTGAAGCTCCTGCCGCAGCTGGATCCTGGTCTCCTGGAGCTGCTTGAGCAAAGTCTCCATTTGGGCCTGCGAGAGAAAGACAAAACCAAGAGCTGAACAGGGGACGAACCTGCTCTGTTGGGTTCACATATTTTCCTTTGGTAAGAACTCATAAACCAGTTAGATTTTCTCTAGTATATTGATTTTTATGAATACATGACATTGTATTCCTTATATTGTTTATAATTAATGCACTGAATTAATTTCAAATGATTCACTTAAAAGTTCAGCTCTATGTCAAGTCTACCTTCGCATCGCTTTCGTCCTCTCCCTGGGGTGTTAGGGCGGACAGGCTGGCGTTCAGACTCTCATTCTCTTTCCTCAGTCCTTCCAACTCTCTCCTCAGCGCTTCCACCTGCTGTGTCTCAGCAACCAACTTCTCATTCTCCTTCTGACTGCTCTGGAGGTCCACCTGGAGGAAGGACACCACTAGATGACTCACACCATCTCAGGCCACTGTGCATAGTGTAAACTGTCAGGATGTCAGTAATCTAGAATGTAGCACATAGACATACACATTGTTTATGAGTTTTCTGTCTGTGTTTACTATTGCAAACCTGAAGGAGTTGAACATTATCCTGTAGTCTGCTTAGGTCCTGCTCCATCTCTTTAACCTTTGAGTTTAACCTTCAAGATAGTGAAAATATAAACATATGTGATTTAACAAATAATAAAAAAGTGTACTGTTAAACAAATGTTGTACATAAAACAGTTATGATAACGACTTGCACTCTATCTGACTACAACTGAGTGTTGCAGGAGGATTTCCTAGTAATAATGAAAAGAAATAATGATTATAGTGATTCTTAAGAGATTGTATAGATCCACCAGATGTGAGCACATTGTTTAATGCTCTGTAAAGCGCCATGAGACGTGTAATGTTTTGGCGCTCGTTAAAGTAAAATGAAATTGAAATTGAAATAAGAGCTGAAAATGGCAGAGATGTTGGACGAATGTCTCACTGTGTGATCTGTGTTTGTTGTTCTTCTACAGTTGCCATAAGCTCCTTTCGTTGCTGCTTCAGCCGATTCAATTTCTGCACTGCTTTTCCATATTTATCATCAACAGAGGATTCTACAAGGCTCTGAAATACAAAAACATGTTTATTTATCATATGTTAGGGAAGTATGATCTTTGTGGAGGAAGCTACACAGTATTAAATGTGAATGCTACAGTGCATAATATTATATGTGAAAAGTACCTCTTGTGACTGCTTGAAGTCAGACACAGCATCTAATTCCTGGCACGACTGTTCCATCGGCACATTTGTGCTTTCGCCACCTGGCAGCTTCGTATCTGTGCTCTTTGAGTTTTTCATCTCTTCGATGGTGAGCTGATGGAGACACAACATGTATTTGACATAAATTACATGAATTATACTTTTTCATCAAGTATGAAAACACTGGCAACATACAAGAAACCAGTTTTGAATAGAAGCTCACATTCGCTCCCATAGTATTCATAAAGATAGTACCGATAAGTACACTAACATTGAGGCTGTGGATCTCTTTCAGTTTTTCATCAAGCTCATTCCTCAGGGTCTGTTTGTCCTCCTTGATTTGCTCCAGCTCCCGGCGGAGCTCTTCCCTCTCTTTCTCCATCTGCTCTGTCTGCTCCTGCAATCAGTCACAAACTCCTCACTATTGTGACAAGGGGCCAAAATGCACCACACAACACTATGCACACATTTAGACTCTGGTCAGGAAAGCATTCAAAAAAATCTCCCAGCATTAGGTCTGGGTAAGTGCAGTCCCCTTCCCAAATAACAAATCCAAAGTCAAGTTCTCAATGTTTGTTGTTGACACTTTGTTTGACATCATAGTAGTTGGAATCCATATTGACTCCTGAATGATATTTGAAAGCAATTTTATGAATCTTAATCGTTCTATATTATACTTAATGCAATCTGGTTTGTTTTGAAATACAATGACATGACCTCTGGGATCATATAGCTGGTACAATCTACTAAATAGGTACATGGACCTTTTTTTGTCAAGCATATCAAATAAACAGAGCAGTTGCAATGGTGGATTGTCCAACAGAGCTCTGATTGTAAATAAGATAAGCCATGACCATGCCATGCATTCCATTCTAATTCAGTGTCAAGAATAGTTGTGTCGGTATTGATGTAATGTTTGTATCCTAATCAACATTGGTTGATACAATGTTGATGCATACCTGTGTTGTGATGACCAAAATATCATTCTCTAGGCTGGTGTACAGGGCGTGATCCTGGGGGTTCTCAAAGCAGAAGGGAGTGCTGGCTCCTCTCACTTGACCGTTGCTGTCCACATAGCAGAACTGGTAGTCCCCATCATCCTTAGGAAGGTAGTAGTCTAAATGGGAAATAAAATCAGTTAACAAGAGGGCAAGTAAAGTCACATTGGGGACACACTCAGAAATCTTCAGTATGTGATTAATATAATTTCCCAACAATTTCTCTTTTGGACTAGATAGACTTCTGATGGCCCCCAGTTTCCTTTGTATTAGTTTATATTTAGATATGACAGACTTACACAGCCATTCACACACACCACTCACAAAAATATAATTTCAGTAATAAGCAGCATTGTTGTAATTTAAATTTACCCGTAAACACTACTTGTCGTCTCACAGGGTCTGGTCCTAATCGATCCAAGCATGGTTCCACCCACAAAAAGGTGTGATAGTTTTGAGTGGTGTTCCAACCCACCTACACACAACATGCAGTCACTCACAGTTTCCCTGTTACACAGTGTTAGTCCTACAGTAGGTTATTGAGAATTGTGTAGAATATTTATTTCACCATACAAGCGGGTACAATTAAGACATAGTGTCATGTCATTTTTTTTATAATTTTACTAGTATTTTGTCACCATGTGATTATTGCATCAGTTTTATTTTGCATATAGGCTACACTATAGATAATTTATTTAGCCAGCGTTTTTACAAGGGTAAAAAAAAGCATAAATCCTGAAACAGTTTGTCTTTCAGGAATGCCATGAACAGTAACCTGACAACACCAAGTCCCCCTGAGGACAGGTCATTTTCTTCAGATCATAGTAAAAGAAAGTTGCAAACACCCTTGTGTAGGCTAATAGGCCCTATAAAGCAATAGCCTACAAGTTCCCAACTTACGTATAAAGTGTTCTATACCCTTTTTCTATTTCTAAACATTTTGATAGACCATGATGACATATGGTAGCCTATGTTAGCCGTAATACAAGACTGAAGGGAAAACTTCTTGGTTAGACATCACATCACAACATTGCTCAACTTGTTAGCAGGTCTCACTTTGAAAATCCCAATCCAGTCCCTGGGATTTGGTTGCAGACCGGCCGCCAAAGTGTAACAACAGGTAACACTGGTGTTGGGTGGATAAGATCGCGGAACATCGATAAAGACAACCTGAGAGTAGGTTGTTGTTGATGATTCCATTTCTACAGGAAACGTCTCAGCTTCTGGGCTTTCGTTCATGCTTGTGGACTAAACATGAAACGTCAAGTAGGACTAGCCTATAATAAAACGTGACTAGTAAACAAAAAGAAAGAAAGAAAGAAAGAAAGAAAGAAATTAAAATGTAATTTCACCTTTTAGGACAGCAAAACCGAAAGCAAAAGAAAATAACATTAAATACGCCAACATTTTGACATTTTGGCTATTTCACGTGGACTAACTTTTATAGATTATTAGAAGCCAAGCTTATTAGGTCTATTACCATTATGTTACACGCACATATTAGGTAACACAAACATCTAGGTTTCACTTTCATGTAGGCCTACTTGAAAAAAAGAAAACACCTTTTTCATTACAGATATCCATCGTTTCCATTAACTCACAGGCCCTAAACTAGAACTTTATTTCCCAAAGTAAAACCAGCCTATGTTTAGGTAATAGGTATAGGCCTAGTTTGTTTTTCACGATACACGCCCGAACTAGAAATAAAATTGTCGATTACAATACTCACAGTGACAGATCAGCCCACACAGGGAGAACAGCTTGCTCGTTTAGAAACTCTATAGTCATGGACTGTGACATGCAGCCAGATCTGCAGGACGTACCTTTGCTCTTTGGGAAATGTAGTGCCAGATTGTAGTTTGCGTGCGCGCAGTGGGCGCTTTGACTACAATACCCATCAAAAGTCGCGCTTCATCACAGATAACTTGGTGATATCTAATCCACTGTATGTAACCAGAAAACACCTGTCAAGTAATTCGTCATTGCCAAACGCAGCGATTATGATTATGATGCCGTAGTTTCTTCCTCAAAATTAAAAATAAATTGTTCAAGAGTTAGAAGGCTGACACGCCTTGGACAATGCGCTAGTGCAATGCTTTCAGGACTAGGCTATTATTGAGCTTGTTTTTAGCTAGTATTAATTTGTCTAACACTTAGGCCTACATTTTTTATTATTACATTTCCTCATATAGGTGTAAAAAAGATTTCATAATTTGCAGGATTGATGCTGGAGAGGAAGAAATGGAGGTCACTGAGCCGCTCATTGGCAAACTGCTTTAGAATTGATTTCATGGACACAGGTTACAAAAATAAAAAATGACCTGTATCCGAAGTAAACCAGTTGTTACAATGTGCTTTTGGTTCAAAACTGTTGTATAGTCAGCAATATTTTAGTTTGAATATATTGAACGTTTCAGTCACAAGACAATTTAAGTGAGTCTGAGATGTCTCAAAGCATTATTGGACTTCTTGGCTGTAATGCAGATCAGACCAATGTGACAATTAAAGGAGAAGTTAGTGATATTGCCACCTGTTGTTGTTTGGCTGGAATCAGCTGTTTGTGTGAGTTACAGAGCCAGGGCTGTGCGCGAACACTGGATCTTCTTCAGCAGACACACAGAATGGACAGCTAACACAATCTGAGTATGTATTTCAGACACTACATAAAATAGAATTCCAATTTTATTGGAATGACTGTAAATCTCCAGTGCAAATGCAAACACAGAGTATATCATACTGATTATTGTAGGCCTACAAACCGTATACGATACAACACTATACGTTTACGATACTTTGATATCATGGACAATGTAGTGGAGGTTGGAGAGCAACAATTAGAGGTTAGATGCTGTGGCTTTGTGAGTTTCTCAGAAAAGGTCGCAAAAGTCCTAAAAACATATCTCCGAAGACACAGAAAGGGGAAGTTTTGGGATGTGGCTGTGGAGACGTGACTGGGGGAACCAAGAAGCCACTTGGTGGAATCACCTGACCATCTAAACCCAACTGCTGTGAGACATCCCTGACTGCTGCCCCACTATCCTGAGATGCTGAAACATCTGTGAAAAATAGCTCCCACCTGAGAACTGCTGGCACCGGTGGAGGTGTATAGAAATGCCCAGCAGATGTTTTCATCAGCCTGTTAACAAACGAAAAGCTCACTTTTTCTTTCTAGAATCAATACTTTCACCTTGACCAATTTCCAAATTGTATGCTAAAATACAATGGGAACAGACGTTTTAACTCTGATACACACCTGAAACGGTCACCAAGTAGGCTACTAAAAGAGTAAAAAAAAACTCCACAGACCAAATGTTACTGTTGAGAACAGTCTGCTCTGCATGCTGGAAAATGTAAGAAAGAGTCGAGTGGTTTCAATTAGCCTCCTGCTGGTGAAGTGCTAGAAACGGGCTGAAAAATGAAGCCTTATAAAAATGTGTTCCAAAACTACCGGTAATAGTTCTTTACATTATAGCATATCTGTCTCTGCTGAATGATGGTTTCTATTTGCCTAAATTTAGGAAAGTAGTGTTTTATTTCTCCCAGAGACTCAGCTCAGACAGTTGTCTGTCATTAGAGCTCAGTGCCCTCAAATTGGCACCTCCTCATTCCTTATCTCCTATAGGTTGAATGAGGTAGGTTAATGGACTTTGAAATGAAATGTGGAATTCTCCCCAGGTGCATAGGTACATCACAAAATTAGACTACACTGCAAAGAGACATCAAACATTCATCATCCACAAACTCAGTGTATACAATAAAATCTTTATTTCACAAACCCAACAAATCTACATTAAAAGTAAATGAGTTGGAAGGCTGAAAGTTTGGCATAAAACATGACAGTTGAATAAAATGAATGTGTTCTCCTGGCCTAACATCCTACCCACATATCCAAAGTCTGACCACCTGAGGACCGGGTTTTTCCACAGATGACCAACTGCATTTAAACCTCTGGTCCCTTATTCTCAATCCTTTATTTCAGACAGCACATGGCATAAAGAGGTGTCAACAATGACAAATAACTCAAGCCTATCCTGTTCCTTTAACCTTTGCGAAGTGTCACAGAAAAGTAGCTAAAGGTTGATTCAGAATTGGATAACAACTGGGAAGCAGCAGGCTGCACTATGAAGCGAGGTTATTCGGCTCATCCAGATAACTACAGGAGTATTTGCTGATCTCAAAACAACACGTTCATTTTGAAACGGTAGACGCTCAGTGCAGTGTTATTTCAGAGATCAGTGGGGACTCCCGGAGTTACCTGTATAAGCAAATAACGTCGCTTCGTAGTACACCCCTGAGGTGGACAGCGCGAAGGAGCCAAGCTTGAGGAAAGGCACTAGGGCGAGGCACCAGGCTACACAGTGCATACAGGCGAACATGACATCTGTCCTTCAAGAGACAGAGATTTGAGCTAAAACAAGAGGGGAGCACCATTCTTCTTCTTGAGCCTCTCCTCAAACGTTGTTTAGTAAGTTAAGGCTTAATACTCAAGTTCTGAAAGCTTTTTTTTAAACATTTCATTGCCTCATATAAAACAAACAAACAAACAAAAACATTTAGGCCCATAGATTGGACAAAGGTTGGAGAGGTGGGAAGTCACTAAAAACACTTATTGGTAGAGTGCTTTTTAGAGCCAATTTCATTGGTCATGAATGAAAATTACAACTAAAGGGGTGTATATATATATATGTCAGCAGGTGAATCTCAAAGTAACATCTTTACACAACATATGTACAGGGATGACCCAGCTGGATTTGTGCAGTTCTCCTTCCACTCAACACCCTCAAAAAAAAAAAAGTCAGAGATCACGTTTCGTGTTAGTGTAAGGTCAAGATTAAAACTGACGGCCAGTTGAACATTCTCACAGTATTTCATCGGGCACTCTGTATGACAAAAAACAACTGCGTTAAAGAATTTTCATTTCTGTGGATTTTCCTGAGTACACAAAATCAAGGTTCTTGGGATTTTTTTCTCTCTCCAATAGTCCCCCTTGATGAAAGTCCATGGGTTTCAGAGCAGTGTGTCCCTCACGATTTTGAAATGCAGTGAAATCTGTTAACCAGAGGCATCACCTTCATCTGGTTCAGTTAATCGCAGTGTATTGTTTTTTCATGGTTGCTGGGTGGAAGGACATTGTGACTATCCAAGGTTAAAAATGATGACATGAAACTTCAAAACTAAAAAGAGAAGCCTGTGTTCAGGTCTGTCTGAATGAAAAACTGTTAGTAGAAAGGGTCCATGATATCAGTAAGACAAGGTCTCCTCTTATTCCAAGGGATGGACAGTGCAATTGAGGAATGTACTGTAAAACAAACAAAATTGAGAGCATGAAAAGATGGACCACTTACAATGGACAAGAAGCATAAACCAATATGTCATCTCTCAGCCAACAAAAGATGTGAAGGTCAGGATTATAGAGCTGAAGCACTTACATCTCAGGTGAAACTAACAGCAATGATGATGGCTATGACTATCAAGAGTATAAAAAGGCACAGTGCAATCCAGAGTTTCTTCTACAAAAAAACAGAGAGAAAAAAAACATCATTACACAATGGCATTTATGTTCACATTGCAAATTCACTTGTTAAGGAGAGTCGCTGTCACCAGTGAGCAATATTTGGTAGCCGCTGTGGTGGATTGGATTAAAATGCCGGAGATGATGTACACTCAATGGTTATATTTACTGCAGGAATGAATGGAGTTGGTGGCAATATTATTGTCTGTGTTTGTGTATATGTGAGTGTGTGTGGTTCTGGGAAAGAGACAAATACAGAGACACTTACTATTCACATTGATAGTAAACATCCACAGATTACAGTGACACATATGAGCCTAGTAGCAACCTGTTATGGGCTAGCAGCAAGTCTTCTCCTAATTGTGCAGCCTAGTGCACCACATTCTTTAACAAAGTAACATGGTAATTAGAGTCAAACACGCTGCACAAGAGCCTTCAGAGGGAAAAGGTACTATACAAAACACTAGCAAACTAGCAATGTATACAGTAACCACGAGCCTATAATAATAATTAAATAACACACATTAATACCACGGCCGATAAACAAACACTCGCGTTCTACTCACGTACCACTGACAATGTTAGCACAAATATTACAATAATACATAACAAACAAATGTAACTATGTAACAATACTTACAGGTCTTCGAAAGCACACAATGTTACAATACAAATTAAGTATCCAGTCCAGCACAATAACCCAGTCTGCGAAGGCTGTAACCGTCTCCTATTTATCTGATGTTTCTCTGTTCCCGCCACTGAGCACCATCAGCGCAAGCATCCCCAGACTCACACTCTGATAGGTTGAACAAGTGGAGCCAGAAGGGGTGCACGCACTTCGAGCATGACCCAGCAACGACAACCGGCTGCTCACGTAAACAGCGTTAGGGCTGAAACAGCAGTCCTTTACAACAGTGTTTCCCAAAGTCTGGGTCGCGACCCACGGGTGGGTCGCAGGATAATTTTTTTGGGTCGCCAGCCCAGCACAATTTATGTTGTGTTATAGGTCTAACTGATACCATTTGTCATTTGATACCAGGAAAGTTAACAGTTTTCTATTAGGATGTAGTTTGTTAACTACCACAGTTACGGTTTTGTCATAAAAGCTCATGAAACTGGCGCATGAAACTGGGGGACGAACGCATCGCAGAGGGGGAGCCAGAGCATGGATATCTACCTCTCAAAATGAAACCGTTCTGTGGGGCGCCTGCCATGACCTGTACCTCGCAGTTGCAAACTGCAAGGGACATTAATCCGCCTATTTGCACGAACATTAACAGATACCAGTTCCTCAACTTTACCGATTAAAATCTAGTGACCGTGCTGTCAACTAAGCAGACATCCATAGACCGGATAAGGATATTCAATTTGCATGTAGATAGTTTCGATTGTAGATGAGGGTAGATTTGAAGTGAAATGGGTCGCGATGGTCTGTCATTTTTAAAAAGTGGGTCGCCAGAAAAAAAGTTTGGGAAACACTGCTTTACAACACACTTCAATTGTCCATTCTGAGTATAAGATCACTTCACCTTGCGTGCTTTCTTCTGGGAGACTACAGCTTTCTCTGTGTCAGTAACTGCCTTCTCAATGTAGTTTGTGGAGTTGAGAATGTTGTTCTCGATGCGGTCCACCATCTCTCCCTGAACACCACACAGAAATCAAGACAGTTTCTATTCAGCTCCTCAATAAGTCCTTTCACTGATGAAACCATCTATTTTTTATCATCATCTCAAAAACATCATGCTACATTGGCAATCATTTTTAACCATACTGATTTTTGTGCCAAGATATAAAAAATAATCTACTGTACAGGACTAACGAACTATTTCTGTAGATCTCCAGAACAGTGCATATAAATGTGTGTAAATTACTGAACAATTCTTATGGTTCACATTTATCACATTCACATTATTTGAATGTTCATCTCCAGTGGAGAGTCTATGGGTAGGAAGACCATGGTACTAGCTGCCCACCTGTGCCTCCACCTCCATGTAGAGATACTGAAAGAGTTCATGAAGGTCCTTGATACTCTTTTCCAACTTCATGATTTCATCCCGCCGCGTCTCAATCTCGTTTAGTGCCTGCTTGGTGGCGTGAGCATCGTTCAGAATCTGCGGGCAAATCCAAAAAGAGAATTGGTCTTAAACACTAAATCAGCACAGTGTGCAGGTCACTAAGGGCAGTCATCTTGGAAGATGTATGGTTATGGTAATGGTATTTAGCACGAGATTTACCAAAGTGTCTGACAACAATAGAATAACGATGAACTATAATACTAAACGTCACACACCATGTAAATTAATAATAGCCTAATGATCAGTGTAGAGTCTATGCAGTTGCAGCGCTGTCTAATATCATCACAGCATGTCATACAAATTAAGCCATCAGAAGAGCTCTAAGTCTAGGAAAGTGATGGGGCACAGCCACTTCTACTTCTAATCTTACTAAAGTGTTCCTGTCCAGGGTGACATTGAAGAAACATAAAACATTTTTGAGAATGATCAAAACTAATCTGCAGCATAAATGCAAGGTTGAACATACTGTCCGAATTACTGTGGGGATATATTAAAACTGCTCAATTTAAGGGAATTCGCATAGAAGTTATAGTGCTATTTATACTAAAGATATTGAGGAAGGTCATTTCTGCTGTGACCTAAATTTAAGGGATTCAAGCCTGATCAACATGCAGCCTGCTAGAAAAATATCAGCGAAGCATCTCACATGTGATTACTCACATTCTGCGTGAAAACATCAGTCTGTCCGGTCTCTATCATAGACTCAAGTTGTTCTTGTGTCACTTGTGTGCAGGCTAAAAACAAAAAAGAAGAATGTGATGAGATTTTTTTGAGGAGGCGAAAGTGAAACATTCAAAAGCACAGTTCTTTCTCATTACATCAAAATGTTCAGTTATGATGTCCACAGTAATACCAGTAATATAACTAACTTATTTTAATTTGGCGTTCTATTCGCTCCACATTCCGGTCTCTGTATTGAGCCTGAAGATTATTGCAGTAACCCATCAGCTCAACAAAGTCCCGTGACAAGATGACATGCTTGAGGAGATAAAAAAAGAGAATATGATGAATAAAACTACAATAAATATGTGAAAACCTAGTTACAGTTGTTGGTGAATAAATAGCTAGTGAATTGAATACTACAGAATCTTATTGAAATTACCTGTGTCTTCTGCATTCTTTGACTGACTGGGACATATTTTCCATCTTCTTCAGTTTTTTTAGGTTCAAGGCCTACCAATTAAAATGTTAATAGGATTATTCCTCTGCTTTGTGTCGCAGTTATATCATGTTATAGTATGCACCAAAGATTCTAGAACAGAGCTCTGTTCTAGAATCTTTGGTATGCACAGCACATGGGAGAATCCCTCACTTTTATTTGTACCCATGTGGGTTTTTACCTAAATGAAATGTGGTGGAGCAGTTTTCATGTCAGTCATATAGTTCAATTTACAGTACTTACTCTTGATGTTCTTGTGGATGTGACCAGCTTTTGTTTTGATTTCATCCCTGAGCAACTGAAGCTCCTTTTTCATACCTGTAAAAACACAACCCAGATTGATCTTAAATATGAGCTCATTTCACTATAAAAATTAATCACTTTTAGACCTACATTAATGACACAAAGGAGAATAGTCAGCAACTGTTCCTGTGTGTTCTGATCCACTGAAACATGCATTTGTTGACAATTAGAGGATCCAGACATGTAAGAGTAAATACATTTATACAATAAATACTTGTTGCACCTTTACACACATCCTGCCAGTATTATGTCAGTATTCTAGCCTGGTACTACTGTATATCCACAACATTGTTACAATTGGGTTACTGACTGTCTTCAGGCAATGCAACTCCCAAAATGGTCTTCTGTTTTGTCTCCAGTTCTGAAACCTTCTTCTTCAGAGCCTCAAGGCCTTCCCGAACCTCTTGCACCTGTAAATGCAGGAGTCCAAACAGTCAAGTCACAAGTATACAGTAAAAGGTAAAGAATTCGCATCACAATGTTAATTTGTCATCTATATAGTAATGTCATAACAATATTGCTTCCCAATTCATAATAATTACTATTTGTCTAAAAATTGCCAATAGTTGTGAAAATATATTCACTGACCATTTGACATAATTATTATCAAAAGCAAAAACTAAATTGCCGAGTGATGCTTCTGACATCCACCCAAGACATTTCCACCCAAAACTGGGACTGTTTGTATAACTCAACTTAAAACCTGTCTGCTTGAGGGGGCTGTTCAGAACATCTCAGCCGAAGATATAGGGTGTGTTCGAAACGGGTAAAGTTGCTGCCTTTTAAGATATCTAACTGGGGAGGGAGGCAGCAAGTGCGGTTAGAAACCGAAAAAACCAATTCTGCGTTTTAACCTGAGAAATATTTCCAATACTTGCATGAAAAATTTCAAATGAAATAAATCAAGTGTCCTACCATGGCACTTTCTTTTGGAAATTATTTTCACTTTTGGGCTTAATGCCATTGGGGGAGGGGGAAAAAACAGCATTTTATGGTCACAGAGTTACGGTAACGGAGTTACAGAACACCATTTTAAAAGTGTCCTAATACCCCTTTAGATATTTCTTATGTCAAAACAATATCAAGGGAAATGTGTACAACATAAAACAAGAATAGAATGAGAAAAAAGTTGGCAATATCTTTCACAATTACTTTCAGATAAATTAGCTTTTCAAGAGCACTATGGCAAATAGAAACAAACTTTAACCTGTTTTGTAAACTTAAAGTGATTGGTAATCATACCAGATGTGTATTGTAGATGGTAACATGCGCGTGATCTCCCCCTTGAGTATCCTGTGCTATAACACAGCATCATATATTTTCTCCTGGGAGTTTAATGTCAAATCTCACCTTCTTAAAGAAAGCCTCATTCTCCTTTTCTTCTTTCTCAGCAGATCCTGGTTTGATCATTAGTGCTCTGTGCTCTTCATCCTCATCTGAGGACTCAGCACCTTGCTAGATATTCCATAGAATGTTGTCAGACACACCTATGCATGGTTATCTCTGTCCAAACGTCATGCTCACTTTAACTGAATATGGAGGTTCAATATTGCCTTCCCGTCTGGAAATGACAGGCACTCTGCGGCCTTAGGGCGGATGTGGAAAGTAACTTTCTATTATAGAATAAGGAACTCACTGTGATCACTTTAGGAAAACTTTTAAACACATAAAAACACTTGCCAAAATGTTCTAACGGCGTTACACACCCACCATGTACAGTATAATGTTTACAAAACAGAGCTGCCAACCTTCCGTTGTACTATGGTAAGTTAGCTAGCAATTTATGTGGGTAGCATGCATCCAGCATTACTTCAGGAAACCATTGTGATTATAATGAAGACATCACATTCCACACCCATTCAGTTTATTTCCTTACGTAATCAAGTGATACACTTATTTAGCGAGCTGTCCTACGGACAGTTGAGCTAAGTTAATGTTACAGTACCAGTAGCTATGTGGCACAGTACTGACAAGAAGGACAACTGAAGTTAGCTCGCTAGCACAGTTGGCTAACATTCGCGCTTGCTAGTTATTCGGCTGGTAAACTTTTCAGTACTTACAATCCCCAACTCTTTGGTTCGGTCTCGCATCCTGTCTTGCGATCGGTTCTTAAATATTATACTGAGTTCTACGCGAGAGTCACGTGTCTGTAAAACTGGTATTCCAGACTAAACGCGCGACTTTGTTGACATGCACAAAGCTAGAGTAAAGTCGGTCATTCACTTCTAGTCCTTTTTAGTGGGCGATGTTCATGAGTGCAGAAACTGTAAACGCACTGCGCATTTGGCAGATCTTCAACTATTATGGATAGCCTGGCGCCATTCAAAGAAACCACGTGAGTTACACACAGAATGGTGTAGTATCAGCACACAGACCAGCTGGCTCGTGGCGTCGCCACAACTTTTCCTCCCAAGCGTTTGTTATGATTTTTGAAAAGGCACTGCCACCTGCTGCACTGACTTGAAACTGCATTAATCTGATATCTGGTGTCATTTGCTGGTGTCAATTTAGGATCACCTTGTGAAATATTACGCATTGAAAGCTACAAAGATTTGCAAAGTCATTGGTCACTAATCAGATTGAGACATAATTAGTTGAAGTTAGACTGAATAATTACAGAACTCTATTAATTAAACACAATTCAGATTTATTCAGCAATTCCCATTTCAGAGCGAAACAGGTCAGTATTTGGTCACGAGTGTCAAAGATATTTCATCATCAGATATATCACAAAGTTCTGCTAATGCTGATATGACGATTGTCAGATTTTGTTTTTTTATTTTTATGTGCTACGTAGCCTTTGAAAAGTTTAGCAAAAAGCTTAGTTGTGCTTGGCCACACACAATGACACCTAGCTTATGTAGCCTGTGATGTAGGCTACAAGGGTGAATGTTCCAAAACATTCACTGACAGTTCGTTCAAGTCTTTTATAAATAAAATAGATTACAAGAGATTTTAAAATACTCTGTGAAAGCAGTGCGTTGAAAACAATTGAAAATGGCCAGCCCTCTATAAACATTTTATATTTTCACAGAGGCACCCTCCAAAGCCATCTTCAATTTAGTGGATTCTTATCACTAGGCCTATACATGCTCAATTCACTCACAAGCTAACTTCCCATCAAAGGAAGACAGAGTAATGGCAAAGGCCTGTAATGCACACATAGGGAAACTGTAGTCCATTGAGAATACATCTTCGGCCACTCTCCCAAATTGCATGACAATGTAGTCCACTGTGAAGGAAATAATTAAGAATCATATGTTAGTGTATATAGCATTGAGTAAGAGTAGGTGAGAGATTGTTGTAGGAACACCACACCAGGTTGAGTTCTCCCTCACCGTTATCGGGGTGAACGATCTGAAAGTTTTTGACAGATGCCTGAGTAACCCTCCCGTGGAAGTTGAGGACGTAAGACTGGGATTGTTCGTTCCAGCTTGGGGACTTGTTGATCAGGGTCACCAGGTTCTCCGTGTTGCTATTCTCATGGCGGGTGAGCAGAGTCTCCAGCTCCTGAGAAAGAGTCAGGGATTGAGGTAGAGCAGCAAGGCAAATTTAACGGCAATAACTAAAACAGCAAAACTGAAATAAAGTAAAATATGTCCTCATAGTTTTATTGTGTGCTTTGATACAATGGTATAAGACTATTTATTATTTGACTATTTCATGGAAAATATGATCATTTTGAATTTCATGTCAGTAACATGTTTAAAAAAAAGTTGGGACAGGGAATTTACCACTGTGCTGCTTCACCTCTTCATTTAACAAAATTCTGTAAATGTTTAGGAACTGAGAAGACCATTTGCTAGAGTTCTGAGAGAGTCCCATTCCTGCCCGGATATAGGATTTCAGTTGCTTAACAGTATAAGGTATTCTTAATCATATTTAGAAAAAATGGAATCATATTTTTCATTCCATGATGCACCTAATTTGACAGGTCTGGACTGGAGACAGGCCATTTTAGCACCTGGACTCTTCCTCCATGGAGAAATACTAATTATGTGCAGAATTCATGTTGGCATTGTTTTCCAGAAATATTCAAGGCCTTCCCTGGAAAAAAGCATTGCCTGAATGGGAGTATATGTTGCTCAAAACTTGTATACATCATTCCGAATTGATTGTGCCTTACCAGATGTACAAGATGCCCATGCTGTAGGCAATAATACACCTCTACACCGTCATACTGTAGATGTTGGACCAAAAGGACCAAAACAAGTTGGGAAGGTTGGATGCTTGGATAGGCCCTCACCTCTTTAGCACAGATTAGTCCATGATGTCCAAAAAGAATGGCAAATTTTGATTGGTCTAACCACAGGATCGGTTTTCATGTTACCTCAGTCCATTTTAAACAAGCTCAGGCTCAGATAAGATGGTGGTATTTTCTGTGTCATGTCTCAATACAATTTTGGCTGTTTTGACTGTTATTATTGTTGCTGCAGTTTTTGAATTGAGTATCAAACTGTGCACATAGACAATGGTTATCAGAGGTTTTCCTGATCCTATACAATGAGAGGTCTGGAAACAGGTCTGGTGTTGATGCAGTGCCATCTGAGGTTCAAAAGACCACGGCCATCCAATTTGCTTCCAGCTCTTTCCCTTGTTTGCAAAGATTTCTCTGAATTCAATGAATGTTTTAATATTATGTCCTGTAGATGATGAACTCCCCAAATACTTCATACCCAATCGTGTTGCCAGTTACCCTAATTAGTTGTGAAACATTCCTCCTTTTTGTTTTCTTTATCATTACACAACTTTTCCAGCATTTTGTTACCCCCGTCCAAACTTTTTTTGAAACATGGTGCTGGTATCAATTTCAAAATTAACATATATTTTCCATGAAATAGTCAAATTTGTCATTTTCAACATTTGATAAGTTGTCTGTGTCCTTTTTGCAACTATGAGTTTAAGAGATTTGCAAATTATTACATTCTATTTTTATTCACATTTTACACAACGTCCCAAATTTTTCTGATTTGGGGTTGAATAAGTGATTCACACACACTGTCATTAAAACCGTGACTCGTGGAAGGCACACTTACAGATTTGGGCCGAATGCAGACTCTTTCATCATTTTCTTTCATCCCTGGAATGACCACAGTCATTTTCCTTGGGCCTTTGAACCCCAAAACATTCTTCTCCTATCAGGGGTCACAAACTGTCATCAATATGAAACAGCAAGGAAATCAATAGACATGACTTAACATGTGTGTGTGTGTGTGTGTGTGTGTGGGTGGGTGTGTGTGGGGCAATGAATACATTCAATATCATATTTGGACTCACATAACATATTGCCACTAGCTCCTGACGAAGCTTTTCACACTCCTGAACAAAGGGCTTTTTCTCTGGATTCACTCCATTGTCATACACGGTAAAGCGAGTGCCCAAGACATTTGATCTAGTAGAAAATTAAGATATATGTAAATAAATAAGTACATAGATAAATTAAATCACAGGCAAAAAAATTAGACAGAGACTGTCAAACTATGTAATTGCCTTAATTTGCCAATGTAGCTGTCTTTGTCTCTGGACAGGTCAGTAGGGTCAATTGAGATGAGGTAGTTTGATGTTTTGCTTCTCTTCCTCTTCCTCCCAGCCATCAGGAACACCTGAACAACAATAGATTAGAACAGGCATGTCCAGTCCCACATTACCAAAATATGATGAGATAGCGTGTTGATTTGGTACAATTCACCCTATTTCTGAAAGGTTAATGATGGGGTTAATCCAGGAGTTACCAAACAGAGGTATATGGATTTAACGTAAACTAATGGATCATGGCTAATTCTGATGTATTATCTTGCAAACACATTCACCTGTTGGCCTAGTCACTAGTGTACTGGTACACTTAAAGATTAAAGAGAATGCAGAGTCCAAGTCAAACTACAAACAAAGAGCTGGCCTTCATATTCTTTCACAAAATCTAATTTGGCCTCTGTCGAAACAAGTCAGGACATCCATGGATTAGAACAAAATGTACTATAACATGTTCTGTTATTTGTTATTAAATGTCTCCTTACACCTGGCCTCTCTCCTCACCCTTTTGCCATCCTCCTTCTCCATGTGCAGGTAGTAGGTAGGGTAGATTCCCTTCTCCATACCTCTCCTGTCTCTGGTGATTCTGCACTGAATGGTCATGTCCCTCGGAGCAGGTCGCAAGGCAAACTGCTCCAGGTCTTCCACAGACAGTGGGGATGACTGACAGAGGAATGGGTAGAGATATTCTAGGTTACGCAGAACAATACAAAATATCTATTTCTGTGATAGCCATCTTTTTTTATGGCCATCATGCAGAATTTACAATGACACAGGGGTGTCAAACTCATATCAGGCAGTGGGCCGGACTTGTTGGATTGAGACCTCACGGGGGCCGTCCTTGTCGTGGTCATTATCATTCTTCTGCATGGGTATCAGAGTGGTGTTTGATGACACTCCTTTATTATACCCACAGCAAACAAGTATCATGTACTGCTGTCATATAGCGCTCTTTTCCTCTTAAAATACCCTACTTCCATGTCAGTTTTTTCAGCTACTTCCTTCTTGAGCATGGTTTAATCAATTGATCATATCATAGAGATATTGCTTATTATGCATTGTTGACAACTGAATGTGAATATCTTTTTTTCTCTAATTTTCTCTTCCAAAACTTCTGGCCCCCGGGCCTTATGTTTGACACCCCTGATTTACATGAAAGGACATTTCAGTTAACTGAGTCATTGCAAAATAATTGACATGCTGTCTATTTGGACATTTACAGGTTAGTTCACATTAAACCCAGTTGGAGAAACACAACTGGATAAACAAAACAAAAAGAGTCCTGTGATCACATCAAAATGGAAACACTTCACTTATGGGCTTACTCTTCCAGTAGATTCATTCTCAGAAGAAGACTCCCTGTAGTTGGAATTGAGAGAAGCAATGCTGTGATTGATCTTCTCTCTCTTTTCCTTCTTTTTGGACAGTTTAGGGGATTTCACAATCTCTATTGCTTCATCTTCTTCATTGTCACTCAACTGTAAATGTTCTGTGGGGCAATGGTAACAAAAGCATATAAGCGATGTCATTTGGCGAATACAATGACATTTAGTGTAGAGGTGGACTGCAATATGAATCCAAACATGCAATGGTGTGTTTAAATAAAGGTGCCATGGGTAACTTACCCTTTATCACTTGTTTTTTCTTGGGAGTGGGAGGGACAGGGCTCTTGGACCAGTCTTTCTTTTCATCTTCAGCTTCTGATCCAGATATCCTTTCATTGCCTATCTGGAACTCCGTCACTGAGTCTATCTGAATCGCCGCTATAGGATAGACATTATAATTAGGAAATCATCTTAATCTACTTTAATATTGGCAGCCAATGGTTTTCAAAGGAACTTAGCATTGGTTTGTTTTAGAACAATACACAAAACACGTTGTCAGTGGAATATTTTTCACCTACTTTGTTCCTCCTCCTCATTCTGCTTTGCCTTCAGTTTATTTTCATTTTTCTTGTCTTTCTTCTTTGCTGGTTTCTTCTCTTTCTTTTCTCTCTGCTTCTCTCCATCCTCTGCATCATTTTTCTCCACTACATCATCCACATACATATTTAATATTTAATAGGGGAAAATTAGCTATTATTAAATCATTTTGTACATGATTTTATTTATTCTTCCAGTGAATTGTGTGACATTTATGGTAAATGATCCTCACATTTTCCCTGTGCCTTTTTCACTCCTTTCTTTTTGGTCTTCTTCTCAGTGTGGCTCTCTGGTTCCAGGATGCATTGGCTCTCGATGTCCAAGTCGAGGGTCTTAGTGATGATGGGAATGGTTGGCGGGGCATCCTCATAGACGGCCCTGTTTGTCTGGTTGGAAATGTTGTGCTCTCCCAGGCTGATCTCTTCGAGCATGCCATCAAGAGGCTGCTCAGCTGGAGAGTCTGGCAATCAAGACACAGACTGTTTTTCACTGTTGCCAGGGGCAACCAATGATGTTATGGAAGGGTAAATTAAGAAAAAAAAATTGACAATGCAAATGGGAGGGAAATTAGTGTTGTGAAGTGTGTTGTCTGTGAAATGCTACAGCCACTAGGACCTTATGGCAATACTTTCCAAAGCACGTATTGCACTGTGCTGAATTATAAACCCGTAGACAATATCAGTGTCTTACCTGTAACATTGTAAATGAGGGATAATCTAAGATTAAACGGAACCCTTGTATTCTTTCAGTTGATCGTTTTTGTACTGACCATTCAAGGATGTGTTGCTTGGGGATGGCTCAATTAACAGGGCCGTGTCATCGCTTCCAGCTTTCTGTCGACGGTTCTTGGGTTTAGCGTCAAGATTGGCTGTGACCATCTGGATGTCTGACCTCTTTTTCTGCTGTTTTTTGATCAGCAAGCTTCGCTAAGAGAAACAATAAAGCAGTAACATATAAAACTTTAACACATAAAACATTATGTTCAAGAAATCTGATAAAAGGGAATAACAATTCTGAACTGGTCAAGCAGATAAAATAATTTTAGGCATTTATATGAGATTTAGGTTCACTACTTCTACATAAAACTTGACTGACTGACAGCACTTCCTGTGGTACAATGATATTATATTAATTTAATTACATCCATGTCATTACACATTGGCTGGTGTTAACCCATGTAAACAAGTTGTCATATGATAGATTTCATGTAGCCTAGTAAAAGCCCTATTTTCACACAGAAAACAGCACTATTTTCACACAGAGCTGTATAATTTAGTCAGTACAAGAAATTGTCATTAGGACTCTTACCTGATTATCCAGCTTTTGCTGACGGTGATCCGGGTCCTCCATGCCTGTGGAAAAGGAATGGTAAACCACAATGTCTTTCTATTGAAACTGAGGTCCACAACAAACCAATAAGAGCAGCTGACTGGAAATCAATGGAGTTGTCTGCATTGAGGCACAGAAACTGACCGTGCCAAAGAGACACCTAACAGACGCACTTTGCAGAAGCTGTTGAATCAAATGGACATTTCAGCGTCTCTCCCACTTCATCTGATGTCCCTATAGTCTCCACCTGCGCACAACAGAAGGTAAAGAAGATTAGCGGAGATAATGTTCTTATACTCACGAGTTCTCCTCCAAGGCTGCATGCAGGGCGCACTCATTCTCAGCTGAATGACCAAGTGACATCAAATGCACAAGTTGCCAAGTTCTCTCCTTCTGGATATTTAGGCTAAATGTAGTACCCTCTATGGTAGTACCAGCTTAATGTTGCATGCCATGAGAAATTACTGTTCAGAATGTGAATTAATATGTAGGCAAGGCAAGGATTTTTTTCTTTAGCCTACTCGCTTTGTGGAAGCCATTCAATTCCTCTATTTCCCCTTTTCCAATTATATACCTGTCACTTTGTTCTGGATTGTTATGCCATTAAGACTGGCTGTGTTTAACACAGAACCGTGGCCTATATGGTGAACTGGTGTTAACTTTACCTTTATTAAGTTTATCTGCGTGTGTGTGTGTGTGTGTTCAGGAGTAGTTTGAAATACCACAATGTAGGAATTTCCATTTTCGACGTAGGCTACTGGGTATCTATTTAGTGCCAAGAGTCGGGCTACCCAAATAACCTAAACAACACATCGACATCAGACTCCATTCATTGGGTTGAAAGTAGCCTCAAGATGAGTTGGAAGCCGTTGGGCTATTTAAAGGTAAAATATGTACGTTGTGTTGCTTTAAATGGGCTACTTGTAAGTGGGCAGGGCATTTTTTTTTCTCTGCTTGCGTTCCACACAACCGGCACAGTAGATGGCAGTATACACGTTCTGTCTATGCCACTGTTGACTAAGCAAAGAAAAGAGGAAGAAGAGAAACTATACAGGCTACATGGTATCTGGTTTAACATGCTATATCTGAGTGAATCTTGCAAATTGCTGTTCAATTAAGAATTTGCGTTGTCGTGATAAACTTAATTGGTCCATGTAGGCGCGACTGTCTGGCCGTTTGTTGTTTAGGCTACTTTGAACTCCGAGGCAAATGGATCATGGCATCAGCTCTTGTCAAACAGTTTGTCGACTCATCCTCCTCCTCCTCCTCAGGACGAAAGAATAATAAGTCATAGTCACTTCATCTATCTCGCCCGAACGCTCTGAAGAACTGCTCGTTCTAAGGTTTTGCACCTAATTAAGGAATATACCAGAATATCCAAAGAAAGGAAAGTGAGTATCTCCTTGCATTTATTGAAAATGTTGAACAAACCGCGCTATTGGGCATTGTTTTTCTCCTGATTCTGAAGGAGACACTCTGAGGCCCTCTTCATATGTGCCAGTTTGTTCCCTATCTACTAGCACTTGAGCAATGAACGGTTGTTGTAACAAAAACGTAACCATTTGAGAACACAGTGTTCCATTTTTGTGATGACGGATATGCCTATTTACTCGTATGGTTTTGACGTTTAATTCTGATATTAGACTACTTTTTGTTAATGTTTTTACACTTTCACCATAGTTTCTTTCTTTACGAAACCACAAAAGTCTATCAAAAACAGATGGGGAGTTTTCATGGCAAGCGTAGGTTGGCATCCATATGTTCTATGTTTCGTCATCCGTCACGAGAAATAAGCTTAATCATTGTCAGCGAATAAACAGCCCTAAATATGCTCGTGTCTGCATTGTCTGGACGGAGGTAGGAGGAGGTTATGTTTGTGGAACACTGGCTGAGGAAGGAACAGTTTCTGTTGTCAAAGGTCAGAAAAGCTGCTGAGCTGCTGTGCTCTCCTAACATGCGGTCATCAGTTTTCCTGACAATGACGATAGATAGATACATACATACATACATACATACATACATACTTTATTGATCCCCAGGGGAAATTCAAGAATAGACTGATAGACTGAGTACAGTTGACGTGTACAGTTGAGACACCTTAAATATCTTGCTTGCACAGCAAGCCCAAATTTTTGCTGTGCACATGCGTATTAGTGCCCTTTTTGATCATTAAAAATTTGATCGACACAAGTATCTCCCATCCAAGGTTATCGGCAAATTCCAAAGTAATTATCCAAAGTAAGAATTTCACCTCACCATGCACCTTCGACAATGAATAGCTCATTACACTTATGTTACTGTTAAACGTAACTGGTATCATTACAAACATTATTCTGTGTCCTAAAAACTGGCATATTCTATGGCATTGTGTCATGTAAGGTCGTTGCAAAATCTAGAGAAATGTGTGAGGTGGTCAGCGGGGGACAATTGAGACACACATTGGATTGTGTTGCTTGAACATTCCATTTGTAGGCTACTGTGAGGTTAGAAAACAAACATGCAGGTATTTTTTTTTATCAGGCTGATCCTACTGTGCTGGAGGCAATTAGCTTGATATTTGAGTTTACGGTTAAGTTTGTGGTGTGTTGGGTCATGAGTCATGAGTTCTGGTGATGTGTATGACTGAAACCAATTTTTATTGACACTGTTAATTTTTCTCCCCTTTTTGTTTCACAGATGCTGTTCTGGTAGGATGATCAAAAGTCAGGACCAAGATGTAAGAGTCAACCTTTTCTCCCTATTCAGTTTTATCCTGATATAAATATTTTATTGCCTCGTATTCAGACTATACAGATGGAAACTGAACTCAGGTCTACATAATTCTTATATGTTATAGTCTGTAACTGTTGAGTATTGGTTGAATGTTGACAGATGAAAATTTAACTCAGGTCTACATAATTCTTATACTTTATATTCTGTCTGTTGAATTTTGATTGAACACAAAAGATTCTTGTAAAAGCACAACTACCTTGTAGACTGTTTAAGATGATTATATGACTTCTGATGACATGATACTATTGTGAGAGTAATACACTGCCAAATCTCAAGATTAGAGCTAGATCACTTATAGCCTAATCCCCACACTGAAAAGCGCTGCACTACACTAGATGGTAAATGGTTGTAAATCGGGTTTTGTTATTAGAGGCCAAGATTTAAAACCTGTCAAGATGCAGATAAACACTTTGTTTATTTGCCAGGTAGTTTCAGATGTAATAAGGGGTGTATTTGAGGTGTTTTCAGTTTCAAATTGATTGCCAACTAAATTGCCAAATTACCACAAAAGTCTCTGACTGCAGCTTCTTACATTTCATATCTTCTGCTTTACTTACTCCTCAGTGTAAATTAAAATCTTGCATGTAGACAAAACAAGACATTTGAGGACATAATCTTGGGCTTTGGGGAAACACTAGTTAACCTTTTCTAACAATTTTCTGACATTTTATTGATCAAAAACAACAAATCGCTTGAGAGAGAAAATAATCAACAGGTTAATTGACTTTGACAATAGTCATTAGTTGCAGCCCTACAGTTTGTTGACATACTCACTTATATATATCTCCATAATTATCTTTCAGGAATTTATTGCTGTCCGCGTTCAAGACCCTCGCACTCAAAATGAGGGTTCATGGAACTCCTATGTGGACTTCAAGATATTCCTCCATGTGAGTGTTGCCTCAGAGATTACAATAAATGTTAGCCATGTTAGCACTAAAAACACACATCAGGTCATGAACTATGACCTAGTTGTTTGATGGTGAAGTACTGTAGTGTGAGACTTCAGTACTGCAGTGTGACTAATTCTGTACGCCATGTTGATGTATGAATGGAATGGTGGAGTGGGTGTTTTTTTGATGAATTGCTTTATGACGGTCCCCTGTGGAAAATGTGCAATACTAAACTTTGGAGTGGTTTTCCTAAGCCTGATAGAACCAGGCAAATTGATTATGAGAAGAAAATATAGCCCTAATTCCACTGAAAACTGAGCTTGGGGCAGTA
This sequence comes from Alosa pseudoharengus, assembly GCF_046254945.1. NCBI lineage: Eukaryota > Metazoa > Chordata > Actinopteri > Clupeiformes > Clupeidae > Alosa > Alosa pseudoharengus. The sequence goes on along the minus strand of NW_027468674.1, from coordinate 26,227,551 downwards.
GGATGGTAGCCTGACGAGCCAGACCCACATTAAAATGTAGGGTCTGGGCACTCACCGTTCGCAGTCCTCAGTCCGAGGGGCGGGATAATCGGTTGTCTTTCAAATTCCCTCTGCACGCAATAGGACAGCGCTATGAGTCTCATGCGTTTTCCCACCAGCGGAGCTAGTTGGCTAGTTCAAACTTTTGTCAACTTAAAAAAAGCTTAACTCGTGTCACACTGTTCGCCAACAGCAACATCCATCTTCTTTGTTTTCAAGTAGCAGGGAATTCAAGCCAAACCGTTGCAACTCTGCCATCAATCATTATGTTAAGCCCGCCTAACGACTCTTTACACGATTTGATTGGCCTGATAGAAGTTTAATTTTTCGAGCTCACAAGCCAACAGAGAGTTGCTAGACTAGCCCTGGAAGCAAATGTAATTTGCTGCCGCTAGGGTGCGTCTAGATTTCTAGGCTAGTAGGATGGTGGAACCAACATAGGTTTTGTTGTGTGAACAGACGTTTTATGGTAAAATGTAGGCTATCAGTGGTATTTCTTGAACTAAGGCCATGACTCACTGCCCTCGGGATGGGCTGCCCTTAACAATCACTGGTCACATGACCCATAATAATATGATCATTGTAGTTTCAACCTAGAGTAAAACACCTCTGAATTTCTGCCCATTTGCCAGGGGTTTTTCACAAAAAAATACCGTATATTCTTCCTCAAGGGAAACCCCATTATTGTGGCTAAAGCTGTTTGACTCATTCATTACCATCACTGTCCTTGTTGATGTGATCGTTCAAGTCAAGTCAAGTCAGTTTAATTTATATAGCACATTTAAAAACAACAGGAGTTGACCCAAAGTGCTTTACATGGCAATGAGAGGTTAGGCAAGCAGTTAAAACAAAAAGAAAAGGGGCCCAGGGATACACAGGTCTGACTAAAGAAATGTATAAAAAAAAAAAATAAAAAACAATATTACCCGAGTAAAAATTAAGAAGTAGTACATTAAAAAGAAAATAATAATAATAATAATAGTAATAATAATAAGATCAGTAGAATAGATACAGTTAAAAATAAATATTATATAAAACTAAGAACATAAAATAAATGGAGTAAAACAGGTAAAATAGAGTAAACAGGATATATATATATATATATATATATATATATATATATATATATATATATATATATATATAAAAAAAAAAAAAGAGTGAGCCATTTGGGCAGAGTGGAAAAGGGACACATGCAAGACACAGGGGTGGAATTACAGGTTGTTAAAAGCAAGAGAGAAGAGGTAAGTTTTTAAATTAGACTTAAAACTGGCAAGGGTAGTCGAGGGCTTAATGTGGGGTGGAAGGGGATTCCATAAGTTTGGGCCAGCAACAGATAAGGCCCGGTCACCTTTTGTTTTGAGACGTGTGCGGGGAACAGATAAGAGTTCAAAAGGGTCAACCTAGAGGTAGAGTGTGGAGAAAGGATTTCAGCAATGTAGGGGGGTGCTAGGCCATTATGAGCTTTAAAAACAAAAAGTAAAATCTTAAAATCAATTCTAAATTTAACAGGAACCCAGTGTAGCTGAGCCAGGATTGGTGTGATGTGCTCTCTCTTTTTAGTACCAGTAAGCAATCTGGCTGCTGCATTCTGGACCATCTGTAATTTATGAATGTTGGATTGGGTCAGCCCTGTGTATAGAATATTGCAATAATCGAGTCTGGAGGTAATAAAAGCATGTATAAGGGTTTTAAGGTCGTTCTGTGATAAAAAGGACTTGAGATTAGCTATGACTCTGAGTTGATAAAAGCCACTACGGACCACACTATTGATTTGTTTATTAAAATTTAGAGGGCTATCCAGCATGACACCAAGATTTCTAACCACGGAGTGCACATTGTTTGAGAGTGGACCAAGAGTACTGCTGAGGCTGGTGACAGAGGAGGGTGGACCAAATATGATTACTTCAGTTTTGCTGTCGTTGAGTTGTAAGAAATTGCAGGCCATCACAGTATATGAGTCGACTAAAATAGTATGAAAATCTAATCCACTTCTGGTGGTTTTCCATATTTTTGGCCTCAAGTCCCTCAAGTGCTATGTTTTCATCATGGTGACCTGTTCGATCATGTGTGGTTGGCTTTGGATTTGTGATAATGAACAGTGTTGGGAGTAATGCGTTACAAAAGTAATGTAATTACTGTAATGTATTGCTGTTTGCGGTAACGCGGTAATGTAAGGCATTACCAAAAAAAAATAGGGTAATATTTACTCGGTACAAACTTCAGTAACGCGCGTTACACTGCATTTTTACCCAAAAGTAAGCGCTTGTTTTGTTTTGATACATATTCGCAAACACCACCACGAGAACAACAGACGAGAAAAAATCCGCGCAAAATAGTAGAACGTATCTCCTGATACTGGTTGAAGATGACTGTGGCTGCAGCAGACTCAAAGTCGGACTCTATTTGCGGGATGGACATAAGCCTACGCTCATTATTTTTAGCTTGTCAGAGACAAGGATATGAAGAACATAATAGTTAGTGCACTTTGTGTGCGAAACCAAAAGATCTCACTATGCCTCGCGAAATAGCACAAGTCATTTAATGAAACATCTAAAGTGGTGCCACGCTAATCTTTTTTATTCTTGATAAAACACAAACTATGTTCTTTAGTGCATGACAGCTTTGAGCTGTGAACTTGAATTAAAGAGAATAAAGGGATAGAAATGCAGAAAAAGATTGTGTAGCCTGGCAGTGCCACCGCTCCCACCACGCGCATCACGCACTTTGCGTAGGGCACCAAAGGACAGAGGGGGCACCCAAATGTAACCAATGAATAGTAGCTTTACTGCAAACTGCGTTTCACTCTTCATCAATAACGTTTACAATGTCAGAATGCACTAACACCATGGTACATACTTTTTGGGTTCTCTCAATCTCCACTATGTAGTACTAGTAGAATGGAATTGGTGGGTCTTCAATAATTCGTTTCCCAAGCATTTAGGCTACATGAAGCACATGATGGGCCCTATCATGACATTCCAAAGTGCATCGTCACTCGTCAAAAGTCTATTCAAATTTAGTAGGATGTCCAGTTCACATTGGGAGGGGTTTCGTTCTCAAAAGTGGAGCGCATGGCGTAACAAGGTGTTCCTAGGTCTTTTAATCAGTCATATGGGTGTGTTTGGGGCGTAACATCATTTTAAACCAATGAGAATGACATCTGTCATTCCCTTTAATGGCGCAACGCGCGATATGTCAAATAAATGCATCGGTATTTTGGCATTCAACGGCGCATTTGCGAGACCGTATGGAATAGTCATTCTTAAACCATGCTTTACTAAAACCTAGCATAGCCTTCACGCATTTGAACTCATTGGCAAAGTGAAACTAACTTCACCAAGGAGTCAGTCAACGACAAGACAGTTATATGCAGTTACTTTCACTATTGACTGACAATGGGTTACCATCGAAAACATAGGCTGGAAAAAGCAACACTTACCCTAATTTTTCTCAAATGACTGAATAAAACAACATTTATCCTGCAGAGGAGTTGCTTATATCTCGTGACAGTGCGTCTTCAGCTGTGCTCCATATGTGTCTCTCGCCTCTCCCCTAATCACGTTTAACCGTCATTACCAATTTGCAAATGATGGTGAATAACTACTCATCATGAGATGTACAGTATTTTGTAATATCTTTATTCTAATTATGTTTCCCATTGTAATCGTGCAATTTAATGCTTTGCATGGACGTGCGCTGGTGTGCGTTCATGAATGATAGAAGGATGGTGCGTGCACCTGCCAATATGACTGTTGACATGCGCTCTTAAAATAGCATATGAACAACTCGCCATTGACTTCTGACCAGATTTAGGTGGTGTATGATAGCGATTTTTAGACAATGCGCGAGTCCCCTCCCTAGGTTGTTAATTGCCACACCCCTGGGCGCAATGCTTAAAAAATAAACGTGCAAAATACCGAATTCAACTTTCCGCGGGTGAATAACGAGTATTACGCCATGCGCTGGTGACCCAAAATACAGCCCGATATGCTAAGTCGACAAAAAATCCATTCAGATAGCTAGGTGGATACCAGGCTCATAATTCACTTTTATTTGCAAAACGAAATGTGAAGCAACATGTCATTGCATACTTTCCAGAGCAATGAAGGCTGCTTAAAACAACTTAACATTGTGCATATTATTGTTAATATTGTGCTATCAATGTAACTCAACAAACAAGGCTTGTAAACAAGAGCTGGCAAAAGGGCATTATGAGAACGTAAAGATCAATGCTCTTAAAGTGACCGTGCACCATTTATAAGAAATTAATGTTAAAAAACACACAGTAATGGTCTGTATAATAGGCCTTTTATTTTACTTTAGGTGTTTGAGTTACCATTTAAATGTCACTCACTCAAAGCCACTCTCTTAGGGCACCAAAATGGCCAGTAGGCCACCATCTTGACATGTCTTTATTAAGCTTTGATTTACAATAGGCTCTCTATTGAGCAGGCCTAAAGTTACAGTATTTATATCACAATTTACCAGACTTTGACCTTTTGTCGGTTTTTAACAAAATTCTGACTATGATTGTTCCTTGTTTTGCATCATGAGCACTGCGCCTATTGCATTCTTACTGTATGTTGTTAGCCTTAAGCCTATCTCAGTCATTATGCTATACCACATCTCCCTCCATTGGAAGAGCAATGAGCTGCATTGAGCGTAATAAACTGCATTTAGAATGGCAAATCCATATTTCTAGATATTTTGGTGAAAGTAACTTAAAAGTAATGCAATAGTAGTGTAATGCCTTACAATTCAGAGACAGTAATATTATAATGTAACAAATTACTTTGAAATGACAATAAGTAATGCATAGTACATTACGATTTTGAAGTAACTTGCCCAACACTGATAATGAATGTGATTACTTATCTCTGCCCCTCCAGACCAACAGCAAGGCCTTCACCGCGAAGACTTCCTGTGTGCGCCGGCGCTACAGCGAGTTTGTGTGGTTGAGAAAAAAGTTGCAGAAGAATGCTGGCTTGGTGTAAGTACTGTGAACAGTCAGAAATACTCTCAAGCATTTTAACCCTATTAACCTAACATCGTAAACAACTGTATTATTGTCTGTGAAGGGGAAAAACACCTTTTTATGGTTTTGTAATGGTATACATAATGTGGCCAAAAACTGAACTTTGAATGTTCTTGTTTGCTTTAATAGGCCTGTCCCAGAACTGCCAAGCAAGTCTTTATTTTTTTCGTTCACTAATGAAGATTTCATTGAGAAGAGAAGGAAGGGCCTTCAGAGCTTCTTGGACAAGTAAGTTCCTTATTCATGTGATAAGATAATATGTGATAAGATAATAAGTGTGATATTAGTTACAGTGACAGGTGTGTCACACTTACTCATGAGATCAATAGTCATTGCAATTAATAATCTTTTGAATTGATTTCATTTGTGCGATATGATAGCCATGGTAGTTAAGAAATAATGACATGTAAATAGCTATTGCTTTCGACACCTGACACTGTTTATTTCACAGATTAAAATGCTCAGAAATTGCCATTGAGACCCACTCCATGGACTAACAAACCTATTGTTTCTTCTGGAAGGGTTGTACACATGACTGTCTGCCTGTCAGACAGCCAGCTCCACCTGTTCCTTCAGACCCAGCTGCCAGTTAGCCATATCCAAGACTGTGTTCAGGGCCTCACTCCATACACTGTCACTGATGCCATTCTCACCTACGCATCGTCCAATCAGGGCTGGACCCAGGAAGAGGACAGCGACACACAGGAGCAATGCCCAACTCCTGTTCCTTATGAATCCATGGAGAGGTACAATTTTATCACAGTGACAACAATTCTAATCTGATCTTATTTTGTTGATTTATTAGCTTCTACAGATTAGCTTCATATGTCTGCAGAAATATACTCTTTTTGTATAAATTATCAGTGGAAGTCACTTCTGTTGCTTTCTTTCTGTTGCAGCCCCTCTCCCCACATGCCTTCTTCCCAGTGTGGGGCACCTGTTACTCTCACAGCCAGTGAGAAAGCTGGTGCTGCTGCTGCTGCTGCTGTGTCTGATTCCGTGACTGTGGATGTTCATGATGTGAACGTGGTGGAACTAACAGCAGACGCTCAGAGCGAGAAGGCCCATGAGGGGGAGAGTCATGGGGACAGAGCTCCTGTGGGTGACACTCACACGGAAGCCATAGTGGAGGTTCATCCGCAAGGTGTTGACTTGAGAATTGTTGACCAGGAAGATGCTATCGCAGAAGGGAACGCCACTGAAGGAGCACAGCAGAGTAATGGAGGTTTTGAAGATGCAGCTCTGGAAGCTGTTGACCAAGTGGAGAGACTTTTGAACCAGGTTGGACTTGTTGAGGAGACCGTTACAGATCAATATCGAGAGGTCACCTCGGAAGCTATACTTAAGGTGACTGATCAGGGGAGTTCCTCGGAAGAACAAAATGAGGTGGTGGAGGTGACCAGTGAAGACACAACGAATGTAGAACTCTCTCAACAGGAAGAGAGCTGTTTAAATAGTGCTTCTGATAATGACAATTCTGTTTTGGAGGCATCTGTTGTGCCACAGAGCCTTTCCGAGTCAAATCATGACGGAGGTGTTGCTGAAACTGATAGTTTGCAGGATAATAGTGAAACAAGCGTCGGCAAGAATGGACCAGTGGAGGAACAAAGTGAAGATCAAAGCCAAAATCAGGAGACCCCTCCTCGGGAGGAAAGTGCAATGGAGGCCGATCTAGATGAGAGCGTGTGTGTGGACAAGGCTGAAGAGGAGGAAACCACTGGCGAGGTTTTGCAGAGTGTCCTTCTCCAAAGTCTGGACCACTGCGAAGAGGAGAGCAACAACACCAATGGTCTCATGTCCAACGGGCACAACAGTGACAACTCAGTGACGAGTGCCATTGAAGATTCCACAGAAGAAGCCCCAGACTGTGAAAAGATGATCAGCTCCAATGTGATCGAGTCCGTGGTGTCAGACAGCACTGAGGACCGCACAGTAAATTTGGAAGAGACCCTTGAGGGCTGTGACCTTAAAGGTAAAATCTGCCACGACCAGATTGAACTGCCTTACACAGACCTCAGTGCGTCTGAAGGCGGTGAAGAGGACCCCCATGGAGTTGCCATTCAATAACAGAACATGTCGGTCTAATCAGCCACCTGGAGCCCACGTTGTGAGTCATGCTACTCTAAAGGGTTGTTAGTCAGCGTTCACATTAATCAGAACACTATGGTATGGATGGTCACTCCTCAAGGAGTCTCGGAGGCTGATTGCCTCTCCCATTCATGTAATAATTTTTTTCCCTTTACAATGTCATACGCATTTGATCGTTAAGACAGGTATTGTGTGAAATGTCACCCTTCGGGAGATGCACCCATCACACTGTTTCTGCACTGCTGTCATAACTTTGCTTGCGGGCTGGCTGTCTCTTGAGAGTGAATTTAATTTTTCTTTGAAGCCTTTCCACATCAGAAATGAACAGTGGCATGGCAGTTTACAGAAACAAGCACTGAACTGGACATACCTCATAATGAGAGATATTAAGCTGGGAATATGTAGGTCTTTATATAGAGTCAGGTTATATGCGATATTCCTGGTAGTTATGTGTGTGTAATGTGCATAACTACTGAGAACAAATGAGGCGCGTATGATCAAAGCGTTGCATCTTAGCTTCATCTTTTTCCCAGCATACATCACAATGGAAGTACCAGCCATGCAAATTAGGGTTATGTGATTCATACCATACTGTCTGCGAGTTTTCAGAATAAGACACTATCAATGATATGTTGAATGCAAGTCAGTGGAGATGCGTTGCATGGTTCATGTATTGGTGGTATGTTACTCCAGGGATGTGATGATATTGCATCATGCTTGTGAGGGCCTGTATTTTATTTAATTTTATGTAAAACAAATAAGACTTGGATAATGTCTGCCAAGGGACATAGTTGTGGGAATGTTCCAATATAGTAAGTCATGGGTAAATTCACATACATTGTTTTACACTTAGAAATTCCTTCAAATGGACATGGCTTTCTCACAGCAAATCCCCTGTGTATGATTAGCTTTTTGAAGAGTTATGTTAGGATAACATAACAATAACTTCTAGCTCTAAGAAATTTGTACTAAATATTGGCATATTTGGTATACAGTTTTGGATTTTGATTTTGCAGTGGTAGTGCAAAGACTTGTAAGAAATAAGTCATCCTGTATACAAGCTGAAATGATAGTTCATTTTCTTCACTTGGCATTAAGTCATAGTGTATCCTGAAGTGTTTAATGAAAGTATGTTATGAACAAAATGAAACTAAGCCATGTCATTTTGTTGCACATTTTTTTACAGCTAACAACCTGTTAGGCAGCACTCGGTCTCAGAATCCATAGTTCAACATCACATTTTTTGATCATGAGTGTGAGACAATTGTTATCATACTTTTTTGACAAAATATTCCCTTAACCACAGTAGTCCATATGTGGGTGTTTCATGTGTGCTTTCATGTTCTCCGAGTACAGAACCTGACTGGGCCTATCTTTCCTGCTTAGATTTGACAGTGGTTTTGTGATGCTAACACTACTTAGTGGAGAATTTAGTCTTTCAGTTTGCTGCTACATTCCATATTAAGTCATTGGCATCTGGTAGTGAAATTCCTCCCCCTCTTTATTCAGTCTCAGATATGTACACAGGAACATGTTTGACAAAATGTTATTATAACAGATTTCTTTAGTTTGAATTTCATTCATTGTTTTGTCAATTGTTTATTTTAATGTTTATTTTTCAAGAGTTTATTCATAAGAGTTATAACTGTATTTTAAATGCTTTTAAATTAGATTATATTTTAATTGTCATTTGTGATTGTATATGTGTCACTGCTTCTAATGAACAAGGATGTGTAAGGGCCAAATGAGCCAATCTGTTGTTGGCTTGGACAAGGGAACTTTGGTTTGTTTGATTTTTTAAGGCAAAGGAAATATTTTATCTTGATAAATAAAAAGTTCACTGAAAATGTTCATCCTTCAAGTGTTAATAGCTTTGGAAATGTTGCAGCAACATTTTACTTAAAGATTTATGTGATGAGAGAATAATTTTACATAATCTACCACTTTATAAAAGCAGAATTTAAATCAGATTCGTATCTAAATTTTTAGATAAGTATTAAATTACTGTATTAAACATTCATTAGCATAAGACTGAATACACCTAATTCCAAACTAGCATTCACATGGACATGCCTCAGGTGGAGCAGCTAACAGAGAATCTTTAGTATGAAGCACGGAAAGCAATGAAGGACAAAAAGCAATGACAGAACCGTGATGCTCAGCCACTTGGGATGTTTCCTGGCCTCTAGATTTATATTTGAAACTAGTTGAGTGTCTAAGTTGTTGATCACAGAACCTAAAAAAATACTTACTGCATTTGTTGTCCTGATCAGAAGCCATCAGAAGCTAGCGAGAATTATTGTAGGAATAGGTTATTATTTTCTTATCTCTGCTCTGAGGCCCTACAGTAGCAAAATACAAATGCTGGATGTAGCTCATTATTCAGCAGTCAAAGGTAGGATACAGGAGTAATGGCAAGAGTGGATGATGTTGCATGGGCTAAGCTGGGCTTTTCACTTGTACTGGTGCAACTGTGACTAGTGTCCAGCTTCCAATATTCATCACCTGCTTCGCACAATCCAGTAAAGAGCTTTGATGATTTTTGCTCTGGTGATAAACTTAACATTGTTCACTTTTTGCACTTCCTCCATGGCACACACTCCACCACAACATCTCACTGCATCACTTCCACATACTGCATCACAGTTTCAGCCATTTCTGAAATCTAAATGTGTTCAGTAGCCGAATATATCACCACTTTTTCCAACAGTATTCAATAGCCTATTGAAAGATTTCTAAATTAATCTACTGCTTTCAATCTCATTGACTGGTACAGCAAATTAATAATAGTAGCCAGTTATTAAAAAATGAATAATAATACCAACTGTATTGGAACCAAAATCCCGAGTTTCCCCATCTGAGGGTAAATCAACCCAGAGATCAAGGGTAAGCAGATAGTTTTTGTTCTTGGAATACTCCCCTGTGTTCCGCTAGAGAGCAGTGCTCTCCTTTACAAAATGTCTTTATGGAAAAGTCACATATTTATACTGGGCGCATTGGTGTGAATATTCAGCAGTCCAGTTGTAGTAATACTTGATGGTTGTTTAGTTTCACAATATCAGATTTACAATACCACAGTACTGATCCTCTCATCACCCTTAACCCTTCACAGACAATCATTAATGACCATAATGACCATTAATGACCTACAGGGATAACATCAATCATACACTTCCCTCACAATAAACCATCTCAAGCAAAGCACATTTCCTTCCAGTACTTCTGCATTTCCTCCTGAAAGTGGAAGTAGTGAGTGTGAGAGAACACAAAGCTCATAAAAAATGTGGGTGCTCTATACAAAAGTATTGTGAGGGAATGTAAAAGTATTCTGAGGTAACACAAAAACATTAGGAGGCGAGGTAATGTAAAAGTATTGTGAGGGAATTCAATAATGGCTTATTTAAAAGAAAACACCACCAAGACCTTTAGAGGGGCTGGCATATGATTTCACTGTAAACAATGAATTGGGGAAAAAAACATTCACATGCTCCCTCAACTTGATAAATCTGGTGTCTTAAGTCATTACAAAACTATACATTACAAAAATCTATTCCTTTTCCTATATGTCTACTTATATCATAACTAACCATGAAGCTGTTCATGGTTTGGGACAAACTCTGTCTACGAGACGGATATCAGTGCACATTTGCATGTTTCGATGTATGTTTGAGCATTCCTGCACGTTAAGCCTCTCAGCTGAGTGTGAGCGGCTTGCACCTGCATACTGGCAGTGAATGGTTGCAGCAGGGTTCTGCTGCCTGCTTCTTGGCATAGTTGGCGGTGGAGACGTTATCGTTAGCGATGTCCCACAGCAGCGCCTCCCTCTCCCTGTCCACAGCCTGCAGGGCGGCCTGGTACTCCTCACTCCACGGGTCCAAAGGGGAGCGCTCTTCCGGGTCACGGGACAGGTCGAAGATGAGCGGCGGGTCGTGAAGCTGTGCCTGACCAGCTCCTCCACCACAAGCTGTAGCAGCACCTGGTCAGGTACAAGTATGTTGATACTCTTTAACATATGCAAATCAAAAGAAAATAATATCCATCACAGTAAGGAAATGTAATTAAATCACATCAAACCAGAAAAAAAATCGCAAAAAAGTTGTCACTCAAATAAGTTTAGTAAATGTTAAACAGTAAGCCTGTATGAGCAGTTAGGAGTAAGGTGAGTAGACTGGAGTTGACTTGTCAGGTAGAAGGCTTTGTGAGGGCCCACACGCGCTGCCTGCAGCTCCCACAACTTTACCCACAGCAAGACTATTTGGATGAAAGACACTCTGCAGACAAAGACATAGAGGCTTCAGCAATACCACATGGAGTAAAAAAACTAATATGTTTGAACATGAGAAAACACTCCCAAAAACATGGGAAACACAATTACATTGTGTGTCTGGGACTTGACAAAACAGCATATTGATTGACAGCAATATTGATTCTGATGCACATCAGCCCTACCTTTCGACCTGTCTTTCCCAGCAGAATGTCTCTCATATCGATGCTTATTTTCATATGATGAACTAAAACACAATATTCAAGCAGTAGCTCATTGTGTTTGGGTGCTATGACGTTAGAATTACAGCCCGAAGTTGGAGTAGAAATGTGCTGCAATTTAAAAACTGGATTACTCGGGAATGGCTTTTTGTACAGATGGATGCTTTATATCCCCGTATTTGGTTAGGTCTGCTGTTTATTTTGATATACGGTTTGCCATGTGTTGAGTGAAATGCTCCTGAGATATTCCCCCCGAGTAATGGGTGTGGAGATGGATGCAGAGCAGTACAAAATGTAGGCCTAAATATGATTACATTTAATGTGAATTCACATTGATTTTCTTGCAAACTGCAGATCATTTTTGATTGTCGCAGATCATTTATCAGGGGGGAGCAGGGTTTATCTCTGGGGTGGCACTGCCTCCCCCAGCCTCCCCGTAGACACGCCCCTGTACACCATACGAAGCGTCAGTGAAGCCCACAGAATAAATAGAGACCCCAGCCACCCTTGCCCCAGTATGTTTCAGCTACTGCCAGCTGGCAAGCGGTATCACAGTCTCAATTGAAAGAAAGCTCTAGAGCACTAGAATCTTTGAGTATGGCTATGTTATATAGATGTCTATATTTGTAAATGCTGGGGAAATGGAGTATGTGGTCATAACGATAAAATGCCTTGCTTGTGGCACTTAGTTAAGAGTTAATCAACTTTGCCTCTATCACTAAGAGCAGCAGCACAGGCAGATCCCTCCAGCACATGCCACTATATTGATCACTATCATTGAGCTGTACATTGCATGACAAAAATAACAAATGGCCTGAATAAATTATCCACAAACACACCAGTTAACAGTATGAGGCTGTTTTCCTTGCCAAGGAGGTCCGATGTGGCCTTGACTGCACCCACCAGTCGGTCCATCTCCCGAAGGGTGGCTGCGTAATAATAATAATAATAATAATAAGCTTTATTTGTATAGCACCTTTCATACACAGAATGCAGCTCAAAGTGCTTTACATTTGAAGCATGTAACAAAATAATAGTCAGTCAGTCATTATCAATCACATTTCTTCATTGCTGGGGCCGTTTATGATCCACTCAGCAACATATCAAAAATATAGAAAATGACATGTCATAAGACTGGCAGCCTTAACCCTCTTACCCCCCACAAGCACGCCATATGGCAACTGTGGCAAGGAAAAACTCCCATATTCCAGGAAGAAACCTTGAGCAGAACCTGACTTAATAGGGGGAGCCCATCTGCTTCTGGCTGGCTGCGCCCTCCAATAGCAGCAGATGTAGAATAATCTGAAAAAGTAGTCTACAGGATAAGACGAGTTAACTAAAAGCTTTCCTGTACAGGTATGTTTTCAGATCTTTTTTTAAAAATATTTACTGAACTCGCCTGCTTGATGTACAGAGGCAGGGTGTTCCATAGTTTGGGGGCATAATGGATAAAAGCAGCTTCTCCACTTTGTTTGTGGAGCACTTTGGGTACGATTAAAAGATTAGAATTGGATGATCTAAGTTTCCTTTGTGGTTGATAAGATATTAAAAGCTCAGAGATATATGAAGGTGCTGTGCCATTCAGAGCTTTGTAAGTCATTAACATAACCTTAAAATCAATTCTATAGGAAATAGGGAGCCAGTGCAGTTCAGCCAACACAGGGGTGATGTGTTCTCTCTTCTTAGTCTTAGTTAAAAGTCTAGCCGCAGAGTTCTGTATGAGTGCCAATTTCTTTAGATGTTTTTTGGGAAGACCAGTGAAAAGTGCATTGCAGTAGTCTAACCTGCTAGTGATAAAGGCGTGAATTAGTTTTTCTGCATCTTGTTGAGTTAAAAAGGGCCGCACTTTGGCAATGTTTCTCAAGTGGAAATAGGCTGTTTGAGTAACTTTACTGATATGGGGCTTAAAACTTAACTCTGCATCTAAGATGACACCGAGGCTTGTTACTTTTGGTTTGACCTGGTGTGCCAAGTTCCCCAGATTACTAAGAACAATATCTCACTTTAGTTTTGGTCCCACCAAAAGTACCTCTGTTTTGTCATCATTTAGTTTCAGAAAATTTTTGCTCATCCACTGATTAATGGAGGTTAGGCATGCAGTGAGGGAGCAAAGGCCATCTGGGTTAGTTGGCTCCACAGAAATATACAATTGGGTATCATCTGCGTAGCTATGGAAGTTTACATTATGCTGACTTATGACATTTCCCAATGGTACACCCCCTCACCCTCAGCCAACCCCCCATAAGCCAGTTGCACGTGCATGTGGGCAAGTGCCACATACAACAGGAATGGCTGCTTCCTCTCCCTGTGTGGGGACATGGAATGTCATCAAGCAACATTTGAGTCATCCAGTCACATTCAAGTGCCACTCATTATTAAAAGCAGATTGTGACTGCTTGTAATACTAACATCTGTATGCAATGCTGTCAGTGACTTTTGACCTTGAGCCACTAATCCTAACAAGAGCAGAATGGGAACAGCAAAAACATAACATAACATAACAAAACAAAACAGAAAGCTCAATAACCAAAGATAGGAGTTGTGGTTTCCTGGAGAAGAAAAAAAGAAAGAGGAATGTGAGCTTGTTTTGCAGCCTCAGCACTGACCTCACTGGCCGTCACAAGACCTGATAGCGTGTGGACTTGCCCTGAGACAGCTCCAGCATTAAATTAGAGATTCTTAGCCGGTAAATATACTCCGCCCTTGGCTCAGCTGAGAGGAGCTTGTCTCAGCTCCGCAAAGCTCAGACTACAGCTTTTCCACTGACTTGCATTGTATTTAATACAGTAACACATGGTACAAGGTGGTAACGCAAAAGGGCTGGCCCGGTGCTAGCTAGTTTGCATGCTAACCTTAGTGCTAATGTGCAGAGGTGGGAGACAGTATCTTGCACTATGAAGAATCCTGACTGCGGCAGAGGTATACTTTTCAGTCAGGCTCCACAGGTGCAGTGGCTACTCTATGATACTCTGGTTCTCATAGAGAGGCAGTGGCACGGATGGGTTGCATCCCTGGTCTCTCTCGCTGGGGGAAGAGGGGTCACAGCACATTCTGTCAGTGTTCTAGAACTTGTCCAGTAACAACACAGCTGAGGGGATTCTCAGTATCCATCGCAACATTGGTCTGTTTGGTCTTTGCTATTTACATGCAGGTTCAGTATTTCATTCTCTATTAGCTTGTCAGTGTAACAGTGTGTCCTGTGTTCTTACTCCTGTAAGAAATGTCTGTGTGTCCAATACTTACCTGCTCTGTTGAGAGCCTCCTTCACATGGATAGCATGGGGGGAGGTTGGAGCCAGGCCTGTCAGTACAGCCCATGCCATTGCTGTATGGAACTCCAAGGTAACAGACAAATCCTAAAGATCACAGATAGAGACAAAAACAGAAACAGAGAGAGAGAGAGAGATCTAATTGAAATCCTCACTGTATCAGTTCACATATCATATCCGATATATGCATTGTATTATATACCCATTATTTGCCAGATGTTATGTATAGTAACTCTATTAATAAGATGATAAGGACCATTGTGCCCAAGATGCCATTTTCCTGTGAAAATTTAGAGCAAGAAACGAAATTTAGAAGCAGAAACGAAACAGCAAATTAAAAGGTAAGACAGTCCTTGTTGCCAGTATATTATAGAAATGAGCTGATGGTTGTTATTGTCTTTCAGTGAAACAGCATCAAATAACACGTCAAATTTTCGAGAAAGTATAACACATTTTCAAGTTTCAAGTCAAGTTTCACTTTATTTATTCTTAGAAAAGGAAATGTAGTGTGCAGCAAGATGTCTAAAACACATACACAGAGAAGCACCGCCAGATGCCAGCAACATTGTAAACACAACACAGGACACACAACAACAATGGAGACACTCCTTCCCCCAAAACAAATGACAGAATCCAATTGGACAGTACACAGGTAAATCAGACATAATGAACATGGACAGGAATAAATAAATAAATAATCACATACTATAAAAGATTCAAGAGATGTCAATCAAGTGAATTCAGTTTCCTAATAGCCACAGCAATAAAAGAATCCCTGGCACATCTAGTACTTATCATAGTGATGGTAATTTTGATACCACAGATTTAATAGAGACCCAGTCAGACCAATAGTATGAAAAATCAGGAACAGAGTTTATTTACAATGATGCGCATCAAGGGAGAGACAGCATGACTTCACCTAAAGATCCATCAGCTGCTCTAACTAGACAAGGAAATAGTTAGAGTTTAAGTATCCTTCCAGGCTGACGGGAGATGGCGTTGGTCATCCCATCTCACGTGGACTACACTGAATCAGACCCTGATTAGTGGCAGCCTGGCAATCCGGAGCAGATAGCTACTGACGCAGCCATGCAGAACAGTGAAACACTGCAAAGTCATAATATTCCTGCTTATCTCTAAACACAGTCACACAGAGATATACACAGGGACAGTACAGATATCATACAGTCATTACATAGGATCATACTTTTAGCATCAAAGTGACCTACTAATGAGAAATGCAGAACATTAAACCACATATTGGAATATTGGACATAATGCAGAACATTAAACCATATATTGGAATATTGGACATAATGTTCTATTCCACTTTCTCTCAGTCCCCCTTTTTCAGCCTTTATGGCTGGAACATTTAATCAAATAATGTCACTATATAAAATATAAATGATTATACACTTGTTTCATTAAAGTTAGTCAGATCCAAATAAGCAGGTACATGATTAGATATATGATTTAACTGATTTCTTCATAAGTCATGAAAAATAATAATAAGTTCTGAATCCAATACTCTCAAGTCCCCCTTTAAAAGACTTGAAGCCTTTGACACCAAACAATAGCACACATTCTGATTGAATCAGGATGAGCCTACTAATTAACTGAGAGTAATGCAGTAATTGTGTCTCTTTACCATGTGTATAATACTTAGGCAAAGCTGAATATAAACCAAAACACATAAGAAATGTATCTCAGCAATTCTCAAATAGAACCCAATTGATCACTGATTGCACCTGAAACAAACACATAGATATACATATCTGGGCCCAAGGCCCCAGTAGTGCTTCTTAAGTTTCAGCTAACATTATTAAAAAGATTTCAATTGCAATACTGCTATGGTCTGTCACCAAACTAGTAATTAGCAATGAAATATAATTCAAATGATCATGATCTTCTTGGATACTTTTTTTTTGTGTGTATGCCTCATATCAAGAATTGTTTATCATACAGCAAAGCTAAATTATCTTAACCTTTTTCCACATTGTTTAAAGCAGGCCTAAAGGAATGTTTTAAAGAACTTGGTTAGAACTTTATTCTGAACATTTTCTTAAACAAATTAAAAGTTGTATTTTATTTTATTTTTGCTGTATCCAAAATAATTGTTAACAATATGGTCTAGTATGCATGTCATCATACCACATTGTCATCTTGACACTGGTTATAGCTGTAAAACAGTTGTAAAAACCTTTTCCATGAAAAAAAATAATAATACCAATATAACAACTGCAGTGGGTGTGTTATTAATAAACACATGAACCTATTAGTTCAATATTAGTTCAGTGTAGTGAAGTCAACATCAACAACCTCTCATCCTCCATGAAAGAAAAAGCTAACTTTAATCATAAATTGATACACTGCAAGAGCTAGCTGTCTATGTTATCAGACTACTCGTAATCAGACTCCCCCTTATGATCTGCAGCAAGGCTGCAAGATTATTCCCTTAGCTAAAATGTTGTCGCCTATAACACTGTGTCCTAGAGCTAAGTGCGTCAGCATCAACAATTTGATAAATTCACTGATGTTTGTAAGATTACAACTTTGCTAAACTGGCCCTTAAGTATGAATTTAACTGATATGCTTCAACTCTTGTCAGTGTTGTCACTGCCAGAAGCATGAGATTGTGGAGCAATGCTTAATACAAATGTCCAAGCTACAAGTTTTGCCACTTGTGCTCCTCATTATCCAGAACCTTCTCTGCCCTCAGAACCTGTATGTCTTCCACTGTCGCCCATTCAGCCAGTCGCTCACCATAGTGTATGGTGGCCTCACTCACTAACCTGGCAGGGCTCAAGGCCTACACACCTAGCCAATCAACAGTCAAAACACATCTGTGTCTACCTTGAAGCAGGAACATAGCGTCCGCATGACTTCCAGTGTTTGCGGCCTACACGTGGAACAGGATAACTTGGGTCAGGTTCTATTAGCATGGGGATCAGGAAGCTTGGAGAAACAATTAGCCTGCATTTAAGCAAAATGGTCATACTATCTATGGGGCCTTCATTAAATTTACAACTGGAAAATCTAAACCAAAACTGGAATATGTAATCTGATTTAATTCACATACCCATCACCTTGCATATGTGCTCCTGTGACTTGTAGAGGATTGGGGAGAGCAAGGATGGCCTTGATGCTTTGATCCAGGCATCCAACACTCTTTATAGCACAGCACACAGCATTTAATTTTCCCTGTAAAGCTTCACTAAATTGAGTTAAAACAGATATTCAACAAACAGATGTATATAAAACACTGGAGGATGATGTAGGAAATTGCGATCCCTATGACATTTTAGTCATTGATTAAATCAATGTAATTTGAGGCTAACCTTGTAAATATAAACTTTAGTTCAACGCAAATAACATGAAAAACTGTTATTTCCCTCACCAATGAGCACTACGTAGAGGTCCTTATAAATATCAAGAGGATCTCATAAATCTAGGTTTTTCTATTTAGGATGAATCACCCCTGAGCTTCTTCGCTTTGGGTTTCTTTTCATCATAGGACTACTTCTACCAAGTAGCCCTCCTAGTAGTTTTCTTATTTAGGATGAATCACCCCTGAGCCTATTCGCTTTGGGTTTCTTTTCATCCAAAGACTACTACTACAAAATAGCCTTGACTCCCTCCAGAGGAGAATTATTTATTTATTTATTTACTCACCGAACGTTTGCCTTTTGGTTGATCACTGGTTCTCGCTCCAACGTCTCAGGAGAATTCCCTTTCAGTAGGATCCCGTCACCAGGGGTCAGAAGATCAGCCATCTCGCCTCGCTGTCTCAGACAACCAAGGGCTTTCAGGATTCCAAATCCAAGGTCCCAGACCTCACCGTGTACGGTTTTTCAGGAAGCTGGTTCTGACCCCAGATGTTGGGATCTCGGGACCTCTCGCAATTCTGTTAGGTAAATCAATTCGGAATCAAGAAGATGAGACAGGAGCCAGTGATCAAAATCATCCAATTATATTGAATCTTTGCAAACTAGCACAGCTGGTTGAAGCAAAGAGTTTTACATTCTAAGAGTGCTTATATACTTCAGTGGCTACATAACTCAAGCGTGACTACTCAGTCACTTAATCAAATGTTGGTGGTTTGTTACCTTACTTGTTGTTGTGAGGAGATATCTTATATATTAGAATCTCAGGCTTCTCTGAGCATATCTTATTCTAGGGCTAGGGCCTGAATCACCAGGAAAAAAAAAAATAAGATGGGCTGTAGCAACCTAACAGTCCTGGTCTAGCTGTAAGTCTCTGGTTTACCCGTTGCTGCGTGTTCAGCTCCCTTACGGGTGTTTCCAGAGGCCCATCCCAGAACCAGGACTGTAAGATCACCCCCCTCCATTTTGTTCCAGAGGAAAAAAACAAAACACTTAGGATGGTAGAAATTATTCAATGACAATTGTAATTCAATGGCACATAATTTTCCAAAACTGGCAAATCTACCAAGAATATCAAACAAGGGCATTAGATGTCTCTTTTAGCATTGACAGTAAAACAAACAAAAATAAAATAATTAAGGCATGTTGACCAAAAACAAGCCAAAACAAAACATGTTCCACTCTTAAGAGAAGTAACTCTTGACTGAATTAATATGTTATGCTATCAACATCTAAACGTCATTTTAAAAGAGAATTAATTAAGACTCCTCTGACAAGCAACACCTTCAAATTGTTTGAACTTAGATATAAAATATCTTTAACTTCATAATTCAAGTGTAATAAACGTCTTTTCTCTTCTCCACTCTCTCTCTCTCTTTACACTGGCTCCCTGACCTTCAAGTACAGAGATAACAACCACTCACACACACACAGCTAAGTCAGAGAAGATCTGTACCTTATGGTTAAGTGTGTTAGTGTTTACCGTACCAGCAAGAGTGCCCTCAATGGTGACCACAGAATATCCTTTACCTTTGTGAAAAGGAACAACTCAACAGGAGAGAAGGAATTAGACTTCAAACACTTAACAAAATCTTGGCTTTAGTTTAGTAAATCAAACAAGTTTGAATCCCAAACAAAAACCCCAAAAATAATTCTCTTATTGAGAGGAAGCAAAAAAAAAGAAAAATTCAATACAAATAACAGTCAGATGCATCTCTCTTATGTGTATTCTCAGTTACAGTCTGTAACAGAAATGTGACCTTCATGCATATCAGCTGGCCAACACACACACACACTCTCACTCAGGCCTCATGTCGACTGACAGGAGAGAAGACAAAGACAAAACGAACTCAGTCTTTAGTTGCAACACATAACATGTAGCCTATACTTTTAGACAGATTCTTTCTTCTAATTATTTTGTGGTATATTTGATTGGCTGACACACAATGTTAGCAGCACTGGGATGTTTTGAATAGGCGTCCCCACCTTTATCTTAGTTTGGCCCAACTAATGCTGCTGACCATGTGTGGATGCCACAGACAGACAAAGCTGCCAAGTAAGTTAACTTTCCCTTAACCACGCAGATGAGGCGGAAGTTTTCTTAGATTCAAATAGCTTTGCAGCTCCGAACAAACTATGCCAAATAGTAGTACAAGCAGAGACAGGTTGACACTCAGACATGTTAGTATCAGAGAGTAGCAGACAATTGCAAAGCACACATACACATAACCCATAGGTCAGAAACATTCAGTACATACACATGTTGAGACATAAACTCATAAACTCATGTTCCTAATTGGTTACCGTAAAGTGACTGGTCTCAAAATTTGACAGATTGTCCAATTTAGCAAACCCAGTGAATGTGATCTCTCGCCCAGACCTGTACTCGAAACATCTGTAACTCTCCGGAGATTCGTTACCGTAGGCCCAACCGTGTGCGCACACAATGTGTTCCTTCTTTCGGCCTTTGGCCCAATTCTGTCTATGTCAACGCAATCCCCCTTTGCCCTTAGGCAGTCATATTAGCACTTTAAAGGAACGAAACGTACTACTCACCGAGAGCGCGTCTTTCCAGCGGGCTGAGGGATCACACACAGTAAGTTTGGTAAAAAGAACAATCCTTAATTCAATAGATCAATACAATCCTTATCAATCTCGGTAGAACCTCCATAAACTGATGGTAATTTTGATACCACAGATTTAATAGAGACCCAGTCAGACCAATAGTATGAAAAATCAGGAACAGAGTTTATTTACAATGATGCGCATCAAGGGAGAGACAGCATGACTTCACCTAAAGATCCATCAGCTGCTCTAACTAGACAAGGAAATAGTTAGAGTTTAAGTATCCTTCCAGGCTGACGGGAGATGGCGTTGGTCATCCCATCTCACGTGGACTACACTGAATCAGACCCTGATTAGTGGCAGCCTGGCAATCCGGAGCAGATAGCTACTGACGCAGCCATGCAGAACAGTGAAACACTGCAAAGTCATAATATTCCTGCTTATCTCTAAACACAGTCACACAGAGATATACACAGGGACATTACAGATATCATACAGTCATTACATAGGATCATACTTTTAGCATCAAAGTGACCTACTAATGAGAAATGCAGAACATTAAACCACATATTGGAATATTGGACATAATGCAGAACATTAAACCATATATTGGAATATTGGACATAATGTTCTATTCCACTTTCTCTCAATAGGTAGCCTAAAACGGCGACCTGAGGGAAGCAGATTAAACTCCCCAAAAAGTGGGTGATCAGGGCAGTTTAAAATTTGCTTAGCCTTACCCCTGACCCTTTTATCATATATATGTTGAAGCTGTGGTAGCTGTGCCCCAACCACCTTAGACGCTACATGTACATTAACCAGCTTTGTTAGCTTATGCTCGCTGATCATTGGAAGACCACTGAACCACACCACAATATAAAATGTCAAGACTGAGAATTTCATCTTCCTCAAAAAGAAAAGTCTCTGTTGGGCCTTTTTACCGGCAGCATCTGTGTGTCTCTCAAAAGATAATTTGCTGTCAATGATGGTTCCTAAATATGTATATGTATCTACTGTCTCAACATTCATGTTCTGAATAACAGTTTGTGAAACATTGTGCTGTGATCTATAGAAATCAATAATCATTTGTCTTGGACACATTGATAGATAGATAAAAAATTTCACACCAAGCAATGAAATCATCAACAACAGGACCATGCCCCACCTCATCATTGTTCAGAAGGCTCACTATACAGTAACAGTGTCATCTGCACATTTCATATAGTGCCTATTCTACTTACTCCTACAGTCATTTGTGCATAAAATAAAAAGCAATGGTGAAAGAACACAACCCTCCGGAGAACGTGTAGAACAAAGGACTTTTGAGGATAAGACACCATTAACCCTAACACACTGCGGCCTATTCGACAGAAAATCCAGTATCCAGCCAATTAAGTTAGGGTTCAAGTTAAAAAGAGCCTGAAGTTTCTCAACCAACAGGTAGGGCTGAATTATATTGAATTAGAGAAGTCGATAAAAAGGAGCCTAGCATGAGTTTTTGAGGTTTCCAGATGTTGATAAAGAGAATTTAACAATGTAAGTTTTGCATCCTCCACCTCTGCTAGCCCTAAGCAAACTGGAGGGGATCTAACTGTTCCTCCACCTGTGTCAGTAACTCCTGCATATAATACTTTAACAGGGATCAATTTAAAATGTTGGTCAGACTATATTAAAGAGAACAGCAATAATAACAAAAATGTCAATTCAATCAATAGCCTAATGAAATAAACAATGAAAATTAAGGAAATAGCAATATAAACAATGGTGTCCATTTAATCAATAATATAATAACATAACAATAGCACGGTAAGACCACAATAAGGAGAGTATCAATAATAAACAACAATGTCAAATTAATCAACAGCCTAATGAACAATACTATACAAACCATAACGCATAAAGCCCAATTCACACCAAAGATTCACGACGAGACGAAACCGTTGCAGAAAGGAGTTGCAGCGGTGTGAATTAAATGTTGCATGTCGTTGCCAGCTGTTGCAAGCCGTCGCAAAGCATTCACCATGTCTGGTTGTAGTTGCAAGGTTTTAGAAAGTTGCAGGTTTATAGAATGTTGCAGCTCTTCTCGTCACAAATCTTTGGTGTGAATTGGGCTGAAGAAGCGCTTAAAAATCTAGGTGCATGTTGATGCATGTTTTGTGATATACCAATACTAGTGGATAATTTAGTACATTTGCTGCCACATTATCATATTTCAAATTCTTTCAATTTCAATTATACTGTAGTTTGATTGTCATTTGTGATGTACTGTATGTGTACCATTATCACTGCTTCTAATGAACAGGGCCTAAGGGCCAAATGTGCCAAGCTGTAGCCTAACTGGTTTGGACAAGGATTTTTTATGTTTCATCTTCACGTAAAGGATGTATCGTGTTATGATAGACAAAAAGTTCACAGAAAAGTTCCACTCTTTCAGTCAAATTTGGTTTGTTTCTGAATGTAGGAAGAGTAGGCTTTGTAGTATTTGACCCTCATTCTATCACATTATGCTTGACAGTTTTACTTGCAAATGCATGTGCGACAACAAAATAACATAATTGTCCCAAACATTATGTTTAATCTAATTCACAAATTATTTAGATGATTATTGACTATCTGTTGTCTGAGCATAAGGTTATAAATATCCATTTAGACTAGCATTCACATGGATCTGCCTCTAGGTGGAGCAGCTAACAGAGAGCATCCTCAGTATGAAACACAAGCAAAAAACAATGACCAAACGGTGATGTTCAATCACAAAGAGTTCCACATTTATACTTTTAAACTAAGTTGTTGTTTTTTATTTGCAGATGATATGGCTTAAAATACATCTTTATTAAAGAGTTTATTGTCATTATGGCTATCCGAATGTTTAGTCAGCTGGAAAGTAGCCTATTGCCTTGGGGAGCAATAGCTAAGGGACATCTAGCAGGCTTGACCACAGGGTGAAGACGAGTGTAAGTTTGGTAGGCCACAGCATATGTCATTATGCAAGCACCACTTACTACAAATAATTACAGTATTCAACTATTACAGTAAGGTGTGTATTACAGTAACAAGGGATCCTAATGTCTCTGCAGAGAAACATGTTTAAAAAGTATGTGAAGATGGTTACAATAATTAAATTGTATGAAGGCACAGTCACTTCTGTACTACAAGAGAGCAACCTCCTCTGTCACAAAGTTCCTTAAATTCTCTTTAGGCTGGGCACCTATGTGTGGATATTCAGTAGTCAGGTCGTGGGAAAACTTGATGGTTGTTTAGTTTCACAATACCAGATGTCTTTCTGATCCCCTTGTTACCCTTGGCCCTCCACAGGCAATCATTAATGACCTCAAAGGGATAACATCAGTTGATATGCTTCCCGCACAACAAACCATCTCCTCTAGCAGAGTGCCATTGTACTGGTTAATTCGCACTTTCAAGGTTCAGTCATAACACATTTTAAGTACCGGTAAAAGTACTGAAATTAGATTCTGACTAGATATATCCGTTACTGGCCCATAAAAATAGATATGTCTACATTATAGCATGTTCTTGTTTATTTAATATTGATTGTATTTATACTTTTTCTACACAAATAGAAAACGTAATTAACAAGATACAAACTGTGGAGCCTCCGCAGGGTCATGGTGGTGATGTTTTTTCAACTGCTTTTGAGTTTCTTAGCTTTTGGCATCACTTACAATTCTTCACAATACTTTTGCAGTCCCCTTCCATAATTTTGCATTACTTCTAAAGAATACATGTTTTTTTTTGCTTATAGTAAAGGTAAGTATCCCCTCAAACTGATGATGAAGACATTGTTTTAATTTCTGCATTACTTCGTCAGGTTTTTTGCATTGCCTTGCTGATACTTCTGCATTACTATGTGTAAATACTGCAAGGTAATACAAGAACTGTGAGGGAACACAAAATCAGCTCAGACAATCACTACCATAACCCTTGGGGGGTGGGGGCTCCATACAAAAGTATTGTGAGGTAAAGCAAACGTATTGCCAGGTAGTGTCGTGTGTAAGTATTGCGAGGGAACATGAAATTGGCTCAGTACAAAATATCACCTGAAGGGGGCTCCATGTGATTTCAGTATAAACAAAGAATTAAAATATGGAATGAGATTAAACTAAATGAAACAAACAACAAAACACTTGCTCCCTTGCCACATTATTTCTACATTCACTTCAACATTAAGCCCTTCATAAGCTGGAACACACTCTTTGAGACGAATACCAGTGCACGTACGCATGAGCATGTTTGGATGTGTGTTTGAACAGTCCTGCATGTTAAGCCTCTCAGCTGAGTGTGAGCGGCTTGCACCTGCAGACTGGCAGTGAATGGTTGCAGCAGGGTTCTGCTGCCTGCTTCTTGGCATAGTTGGCGGTGGAGACGTTATCGTTAGCGATGTCCCACAGCAGCGCCTCCCTCTCCCTCTCCACAGCCTGCAGGGCGGCCTGGTACTCCTCACTCCACGGGTCCAAAGGGGAGCGCTCCTCCGGGTCACGGGACAGGTCGAAGATGAGCGGCGGGTCGTGAAGCTGTGCCTGACCACCTCCTCCACCACAAGCTGTAGCAGCACCTGGTCAGGTACAAGTATGTTGATACAGTTTAACATATGGAATACATAAATAAATTCATAACAGTAATATAATTAGTCAAATAAGTTTCGATAAGGATTTATTTGAAATGGGAAGCACGTGCACATGCACACTACAGTATATAAGGAGCCCACCGTTGGTGGAACGCGCTACCAGTTCCTACTAGAGCAGTGACATCCCTCTCCATCTTCAAAAAACTCCTGAAGAACCAGCTCTTCAGAGAACATCTCCGCTCGTAGCACGAGTCTTGCTGATTCTAGCACTTATCACCTGAATAGAACTGACTCTTGACTGTTTACAGCACTTACTGATGCACTTTTCTTATTGTACTCTACCTTTTTTAAATGATCCTAGAATAGTTGAGAGAATTGCTTTAAAAAGCTTAAACTGTTTACCATATTGTTAGTCCCTTTGGCTAAAAATGTGTCAGCCAAATGTAATGTAATATAATGTAATGTAATGTAATATAAAGTAACCTGGAACTGACCTGTCAGATAGAAGGCTTTGTGAGAGCCCACACGAACTGTTTGCAGGTCCCCATATATACCTGCAGCACCACTATTTGGGTGAAGGAGATTCTGCAGACAGGAGGGATATCAAGTGTAAGCCAGACTACAGCATTACAGCATCAGAAAACACATGCTTAGACAGTACAGAAAACAAATCGCTTTGTCTTTTAATGAATTACAGATAAATGACAAGTGTGTGGGACTTTGATTCTGATGCACATCAGCCCTACCTTTCGACCTGTGTCTGTCTTTCCCAGCAGAATGTCCGTCATATCGATGCCGTCGATTTTCCTGTCTTTGGGCGGATCTACACCAGCGAGTGAGAGGAGGGTGGGGAAGATGTCCAGACCACTGACAAACACAACAGACAGACCACAGACACATACACACTTACATCAACCTTTCACTTACAGTCTGCATGCCTACTCTTATGTCTCCTCAGTACCTCAGCAGGGCGCCACTTGTGGTGTTGGCTGGAATCTTTCCAGGCCAGTAGGCCACTGTGGGTTCACGATGGCCCCCTTCCCATGTTGTTGTTTTGCCCGAGCCTCCGCCTGGAGAGAGTGGATGGACAACACACAGTTCATTACTATTCAAAACACTTACAAAATACCTTGCTTAATCTGAAGATAAGGAGAGTGCTTCAGCACCTCGGCTTGTCTGCCACTGCCCCAGAAAAGGCCCCACACTCCCAGCAAACTGACACTTCTGCTCCCAAGGACCGTTGTCTCCTGAAAATAATTATTGTGACACATTATTGATCCCTTTCTAGACTTACTAGAGTTTTTTTTTATATTTTTGAATATGCCTCTGTAAGCCTAAAATTAATTAATTAATTAACTAATACTATGGGAGAGTTAAAGAGTGGTTTAAAGATAGAGACAAGGGCAAACCAACTTTGCCTCTATCACTAAGGGCAGCCTGAAGGTGTTTTGACCCCTTAATATAATTTATGTCATAGCAGCATATAGGCAGATCCCTCCCGCACATGACACTATATTGGCCACTATCATTGAGGTGTACGTTGCATGACAAAAATAACAAATGGCCTGAATAATTTATCCACAAACATACCAGTAAACAGTATGAGGCTGTTTTCCTTGCCAAGGAGGTCCGATGTGGCCTTGACTGCACCCACCAGTCGGTCCATCTCCCGGAGGGTGGCTGCGTACACCCCCTCGCCCTCAGCCACCCCTCCATGAGCCAGTGGCACGTGCATGTGGGCAAGTGCCACATACAACAGGAGTGGCTGCTTCCTCTCCCTGTGTGGGGACATGGAATGTCACCAAGCGACATTTTTAAACAGATATCAACGTCACCTATAAGTTGGTGGCTCCTAGGTTATGACTATTTGTAACACTGATGACGTGTGTATGCAATGCTGTCCGTGGCTTTAGCCCTGGGGCCACTAACGAGGGCACAGGGACAACAGTCAAAACAAAACAAAACAAAACATAACAGAGCGTTCAACAACTGGAGATAAGAGATGTGGTGTCCTACAGGGGAAAAAGGAAAGGTGTGACGAGCCTTCGTGTAGTTTGGCAGCCTCAACACTGGCCGTCACGAGACCTGATAGCGTGTGGACTTCCCTGAGACAGCTGCAGAGTGAAAGGAGAGATACTTGGCCTGTAAATATACCCCACAAAAAGAGCTGTGCTCTGGGCTCAGCTGAGAACTGAGAGTGTGCCTGTGGCTGGGTTCACGTCAGATCAGACTACAGCCAAACCATTGATCAACATCCCAGCCCGTTTACTGATCAGACCCCACATATTGACAGATCAAAGTACATGTCTCTGAAATATGATAAGAGCCTTAAGGATAAAATGGACTAACCTATATTCAGGGCACTGGTATTAGACTGGGACAGGAGCAAAACTATTCTATGACTACAAAGTTGCTTAGTCCTGGAAACTTATTTGAGGGCAATTTGTTGCAGCAAGTTGTTGCAATGATATTCGATAATAAACCTACTGTATATTTTAACATGCTGAATACAACAGTGCATCAGTTTGCTGACACCTAGGTCCAATTAACATGATACATACACATGATGGCAGATTTCGACATGCATTCCTCAGCTGTTTTTATGTTTGTTGAGTTGTTTCACTTTTTATTTCTTACTGCAGTGACGCAGCAAAACATGTGATAATGATATTAATGACTGAAATAATGCAGTTATTAATTGTCAAGTGTAATTGCTGTCCATTTTGTTGGCTGTCTGAAGTGAGTGTCATTGAAAAAAGTGGCAACACTGTATTCATATTTAGTCCTTAGTGGTGCATATTGGTCCCACTTCATACCAAGTACCCTAGAGTGTAGGAGTGTAGGAGTCATCAACTATATCATGATAAGTACAAAAATAATTAAGAATAAAATTATTAATACTTCTTATTACACATGCCTAATATCACTAAACTTAATAATGCATGATTTATAATACAACATGTATAATAAGCAAATGTAACAACTATACTAATCTATATCAATACTAATACCGGGTACTATCTGTACTAATATATAAAATATACTGATCATATACAAAATCAGTATTAATTACACAGTCCCTGAAACAAGCAATGTCAATAGTGGCCTACTTTCATCATTCACTGAAGGGCTCTGTTCAATGTAATGGATTCTGGTACTCACATATTCATGAAAAGCTGTTACATATTATAAACACTATGCCCACCTGTGAGCTCTCATTTAGACACTCAATGCAATATTGTACAGGGTTGCATCCTCCTTGGATTCTGAAGCCATGTCTTTGTTATTGCAAAAGCCTTGGCCCTGACATGTAAGCTCAGGCCTGAAGGGAAGATTATGGACTGTATCAGTCTGTGTTGTGTCGGATGCGTAGAGGTGGGAGACAGTACCTTGCACTATGGAGAATCCTGACTGCGGCAGAGGTATACTTTTCAGTCAGGCTCCACAGGTCCAGCGGCTGCTCCATGATACTCTGGTTCTCATAGAGAGGCAGTGCCACGTCTGTGTAACATCCCTGGCCTCTCTCGCTGGGGAAGAGGGGACATTCTATCAATGTTCTAGAACTTGTCCAGTAACAACACAGCTGAAACAGGAGGGATTCTCAGTATCAATGGCAACATTGGTCTGTTTATTTTCCGTTATCTACTTGCACACTCATTCTCTGTTAGCTTGTCAGTGTGACACTGTGGACTGTGAAAAGATATCTGTGATCTTACACTCATGTAAGAATGTCTGTGTGTGTCCAATGAATACCTGCTCTGTTGGGAGCCTCCTTGACATGGAGGACAGGCGGGAAGGTCGAAGCCAGGCGTGTCAGTACAGCCCATGTCATTGCTGTAAGGAATTCCAAGGTAGTAGTCAAATCCTACAGATCACAGATAGCAAACAACAGACAGAAGCAGTGATTGCATCAGTCACATTGAGAGAGAGAAGAGAGAAGAGAAGAGAGACATTATTTAGTGAGAAAAATCTCAATGACAGTTCAGTCATCAGTTCTCATTGCACTTATCTGACATTCAATGCATCATATATTCTTTGCTATGTATTGTACCTCTTTTAATAGGATGATAAGGACCGTTGTGCCCAAGATGCCATTTTCCTGTGGAAATTTAAAGTCAAGTTATTTTTTATAATTTATAGTACATTGTCAAGCACTAAATAACATGTCAAATGTTTCTACAACTAGTCAATGGACATACAACTCACCTTGGCTCTCACATCAGATAAAAAACATTATAAATAGAATTGTTTGTTTGACCTCATAGTAAAATGTCTTGATGTTATCTATTTTGAACCTGTCCCACCTTTCTCTAGTTTATACCTTCAACATAATTACCAGCACAGACAAGTAAGAGCCATCATGTGTCAAATAACAGACATTCCCTGATACACATCGCCTGAGTTTCACCTCAGAAAGCTTGGAGGGAATAAGCTGACTGACCCCGGCAAGCCCAACAAGATGAAACAAATGATCAAACATAGAATGATCCACATACAGTGTATGTACTTCTTGTTCATATTAATAGCAACACATCTTCTTATGACAAACTCTCTCTAACGCTTCAAACATAAAAGACATGAGTCCTCACCAATCATGGCTGTGAAGTAGCCAGCATCCTGCAGAAGTTCAGCCAATGTGGTTTCATTGAGAGGCAGACCACTAACGGACTGCACCGCAAAGTTATGTGTGACCCCGTTACGCAGGCCATACCGACCGGTCAGCAGTGCAGCTCTGGACGGTGAGCAGGTGGACGCAGGGGAGTGGAAATCAGTGAACCTTCACAGAAAGAGCACTATCATTAATGATCTCATCAAATGACCAACACAGAGCAGAAAACACAGGGCCACAAAAGCGCAAAAAAGCAATTGGGACATTTTGACTCAAAGCGATTTAGCGATTCCTTATAGCCCACATTTGAAACTAGTAAGTCAACTGTGTGGCTGGGCACTCCAATTCATAATATGAAACATGAAGTGATTTTCTTCCTCCTTTTCTTCTTCATCATCTTCTTTCTACCTTCATGGTTAATAGCTCTCTAATAAGGCAAATCATGCGTATTGCTTTCCTGCACTCCTTATACTGCCATGTCATTCTGTGATTTTTTTGAGCAAACACAAAAAAATATATGATATAATCTCTTTGAAAGACAAGAATAGACATTCATAAAATCTATATCTATTTTTGAGATGTGCTGCACCTTTTCCCCTCCAGTGCTAGCTGGTCCAGATGAGGTGTGTAACTGGGCTTCTCTCCGGCCTGGTTTGCCCCCAGGTCTCCCCAGCCAATGTCATCTGCTAGGATTATGATGAAGTTGGGCCTCTCTCCAGAGTGGGTCAAAACTTGCTGGGTGACATGGTAAACAACCCCTGACAGCAGTGCACTAACCAGCACGACAGTACCAATACTCACAGCAGCCATTCAGAATCGTAGGGGGGACCTGTAAAATTATGACAAGGAAAATTATAGATTCATTCATAGAATGTTGAGTAGACTGGAACAAAAAAACACTTGCCCTAGCAGTTCCAGAGTTGACATCAATTACTCATGGACTCCATTACTTGTGGTCTGTGAATGGGTCAAAGAAATGGTGCAGTTTGCTTTAAGAACAGCTGACTGAGAGCATACACAATTCATCACAGTGGTGGGTCCTTGGTTTGTAGCCTACTCATATCTTAGCATAGGGAGTTTAATTAGGTGTGTATTGGTATACTCAACTGCCTAATCATTGTTACTGCATTATAACTATGAACTAAAACAAAAAACTGAACTTATTGAGCTTAAATTTCACCATGTACTATGAAAATTAAAAATTAAATTAAATAAAAATACAGAGGATGGGTGATGTTGGTGAGGTACCTCCTCTGATGTGACTGCTGCTATTCACTATGGAGACATTCAATACAGAACCTCCCAGCACTGCAGCAGCCCCATCTGGTATAATACACTTACTGTCTTGCACCACACACAACCCCTCACCCCTGACTAAACAATTCCGCAGTCAATTGCATAAACACACACACACACACACACTTATTCACACAGTGCCTTAGCAGGCAGAACATAGGAGATAAAACCAGAAGTCTTCAAACCAGTCTGGGATTCCACTTTCAGCCAAAGGGGGCTGCCCATATGACATTTTAAACAGCTTTTACTGCAACCCAACCCTCAACTTCCAACCCGCTAAACCCTCCCATTAAACGTCGGTAGGCTACAACACCACTCACACACTGGGTCTCATTGATCTCCCAGGCGTAGCATATATGAACTCTGTACAGACAAATAACTGAAGGAGACAAGGACACATTGCATTTTATATGAAGACAAAGGTAAGGTCTGAGAATATTTAAATTTAAGTGACCAATCCAAAAGTCTACGGTTAAATCTGGAGCTACTAGTCGTAGGCTATTGCGTTATTGTGATGCAGAATTGGTGGTCAATAGGTTTTTGTTAATGTTAACGTCACTTTGTTCTACAATTTGATTTGTGGTTAGGCTACGTCCAGGGAAGTGGACACAAAGGATATGGACACGTGTGAAGCTTTTTTCCTGGCTTAAGAGAAGTGATAGGGAAACGCGAAAACCGTTCGACTATGTAAACTAACTAGACTACCCGACGGGGCAATGTGATTTGAATTATCTTGTGGTGGGTTACACAAAAGTTTCTGCTTAATTTGCCGACTGAACTTTTCTTGCATCTCGAGCCACTGGAGAGTCACCCGGTTAAACCGGACTGACCGTGTACTTCATAGCCTGTCTTTATTCGATTTTCAAAATGAAATCACAGCATGTTAACATCAGACTACCATCAGTCCGGATTCTGATTTCTATATTCTTGTTTACCACGAGCGGAACACGGCGCCTATAGTCTTGTATTTACGCAGTGGCCATTGTCAACCAAATGAAGTGACATATGTCGTGTCACTGCCTATGTCACTCCACGTGTAACGCCAAACCCAAGGGTGGTTCGATTTTCTTCTGTAGCCTAAGCCTTTCCGTCTTCCGTAGACTGTATTGTCAACGCGCCTTAAGACTAATGTAGGCTAGCCTACTGGCTTGACTGAGGTAGGTCTAGAAGGAAGCCCTACCTCCTACTTGTAACACATATTGAGAATTTCATTTCATTAAAGAAAAGCCAAGGTAGGCTATATAATCCATTGAACTGATTCAGAGTGTGTAGCCTAATTCGAATTTCACTGTATTTCTTTTCCACGAGGTAAGGAACAACGCTGTGTTTGGTTATAATAATCTGTAAAAGTTACAGTGTGTCTCAGGTTTGTCAATTTTCTGTCTCTTTTGAAACAACCGCGATTTCCTGCAATTCACATGCGCGTCTGATGTTGCGCAGCCTATTTCCAACCCCCACTGTAGCGCCAATAACTTTTGTCTTCGCAGTCTATAGAACTAGCCCATATACAGCCCATCAATAATTATGTAGAGTCGACTTGCACTTGTAGCTGACTTTCACGAAGGGCACATCGATCCATGTATGCAATCGTTTAAATAGCTTACATTGATTAAAACTCAGCGTCTACAATCCGAAAACTCCAAATTTGTCAACATGGTTGCTCTCAGCGTCTGGCCAATCGGATGCTGCCTGCCCGTTTCCGCCGCGCACGTGATCTTTGCTGAGTGAGAGTGGCATACAGAGGGAAAAATATGGAGTCAAAATAGGGTCTTTAATATTGAGAGCTTGTGAAAAGATGTTCACATGTGTAATAAAGTTTTGCAGCTGTGCAAAAGGAGTTCTGCATGTGAAAAGAAATTGCGTACCTGTAGAAATATTTTGTACATGTGTGAAAAATTGATGTACCTGCAGAAATATTACGTACTTGTGTGAAAGAAATGTGTATCTGTAGAAATGTTTTGTACATATGTGGGGGGAAAATGCGGATCTGTAAAAATATGTTGTACACGTGTGGAAAAAATATGTACCTGCACAAATACTTTGTACGTGTGTGAATCTCCTACGCGATGCTTTCCTGCGCAACACTGAAAGTACGAGTGTGAAACTGAGATACAAGCTTACGGACTTTTGACCCTAATTTTACTGCCTTTCTGAAGAGCCAATCAACACATTGCTTAATGCCAACCAATCAGCGTTCCCCACCGACCACCCAGATTTTGCCGCTAACCCACAGATCTAGATTAGTTATTAAAACTGGTGGTAACAGCAAGGGCAGATAGGTCGTAACATTACTGTAAATGAACACCCATAAGTATTTCTGGACTAAAATATTGCAAAGCGATTTGGTTACTTTATTTGTCATGCTTTTATCAGTTGTAACATAGTCAAAACGTTAAGAATATCATACCAGAACATGAAATAATAACTATATGATAGCTGCCATAGCTATCCTAGCTGACGTTTATCGTAGCGCTAGGGCTAATGTAACTCGTCAGTTTGTACGTTGCCCAGCGAATAAGTAGGCTTAATTCTTACATGTCTTAAGTTAAAGAATTGAAAGAAATAGGAAATAAAGAAAACGCTTGAACGGGTTTATCCATTTACATTCAGATCTTGCCATAGACTTTGCCTAAGCGCTTGCTTTCTTGGTAGTCTACCGTCCTGTTCAGTCTATGGTTGCTATAGCAACCGCACTGTGCTTCATAAACTGACGAGATAACCGTGTGGTTAAAATACTCCCCAAACACAAAGAAAACAAAACTATGTAAGAAAATGGGATGTTGTATTCCAAACAACAAACCAACAGTCCTGGAAGGGCATTACTATAATCTCACTCACTATAATCTCCTAGCTGTGGATGTCCCATTACAACCCATTCATCTGATTCGTCTTTTTGCCGTCCACTAGGCTATTATTATAGGCTTGCAAAGGGTGATAAAATAAACGTGTTCTCATATCAAATAATAATAGCAGATAAACGTAAATGTGTGTACAGTATTACTGTTTTTAATCATGAATGACACCACTGAATCACCCTTTCGGAAATGGAATGAATAATTCAACTATTTCGTCAACATTACTGCTAGCTAGAAGCTAACGTTACAGTCTAAAAAGCGGATGGGATAGCTAACGTTAACATTACGGCTCTGCTTCAACCCTTTTTGCGATCACAGTATAAATTGAGCTACCACGTCACTCTTAATTAAGTTATAATTTTGCAACCCCAATCAAAGAGTATACCAGAGAATTTCTAATAAGACATTATAGACGGGCTCTGAGTATACTCTTCGATATGAAGCCAATCTGTTTAGCACCAAAATCTAGGTGGTCGGTGGGGAACGCTGATTGGTTGGCAGTAAGCAATGTGTTGATTGGCTCTTCAGAAAGGCAGTAAAATTAGGGTCAAAAGTCCGTAAGCTTGTATCTCAGTTTCACACTCGTACTTTCAGTGTTGCGCAGGAAAGCATCGCGTAGGAGATTCACACACGTACAAAGTATTTGTGCAGGTACATATTTTTTCCACACATGTACAAAATATTTTTACAGATCCGCATTTTCCCCCCACATATGTACAAAACATTTCTAAGGATACACATTTATTTCACACAAGTACGTAATATTTCTACAGGTACATCATTTTTTCACACATGTACAAAATATTTCTACAGGTACGAAATTTCTTTTCACATGCAGAACTCCTTTTGCACAGCTGCAAAACTTTATTACACATGTGAACATCTTTTCACAAGCTCTCAATATTAAAGACCCTATTTTGACTCCATAGAAAAAGTAAACACACATGTTTTCCTTCTCAGAGGGAACATGTGAAACCCTGAATCACAGTGTGACGAAATGTTGTTTAAGTGGAACAAGCACATATCAGACACAATATTTGTCTTTACTTTTCAGGGTAGAGTTGTGTGTTTTTACTCAATGAATTAACGGATTTAATCATACACAATATACTTAGAAATGCAATATAATTAGAAATAGGCCTACAATTTCACAGATTCTGAGTTTTATTAAAACAACCACATAATCTCTATTTTACAGAAGAGCCTTGTCTTTGGATATGACGAAATGGTGGTCCTGCACCAAGAGGTGCCTAGGACCCAATGTTTACACTGAGGTTCCAGATGGTGGCTGGGGCTGGGTGGTAGCAGCGGCCTTTTTTGTGGTCGAGGCGTTCACCTATGGCATCATAAAGACCTTCGGGATCTTCTTGAATGATCTTATGGTTGAATTTGGAGAGAGCAACAGCCGAATATCATGGATTCTCTCCATCTGTGTGTTTGTCATGACATTCGCAGGTAGGCAAGACATTTCATAGTTGGATATATGTGTGTTTGTGTATGCTTTTCTAAAACTGTTACTATAAATACCTGGCAAAGTTCCATAAGCACAGCAACTAGAAATATAACAAGTTATTCCTAGATAATCATTCTTCCGCCAATAAATATATTTCCTCTATCTGAATGGACGAGACGCAGCTACTTTAACTTTTGTTTCAAGTTATGGTAGCGCAGTAATATAGAATGAAATGCGGTCAAGGTGTATGTTTATGCTGGATTTTACAACGGTATCGAACGCGATTCAGCCAATCATAATCAAGGACCGGAACTATCAGTTTTAGATATGTCATATTTTCAATTGTAGTAGTACAATTCTCAGTTGTCCCACAATTTTTTCCCACAATGTTTTTTTACTTTGGTTATACGTATTTATCAATTCCATAGTATTGTCTATGTGTCCATCCCTGTCTAGCCCCACTGTCATCTTTGCTGAGCAACCGTTTTGGCTTCCAGCCTGTTGTGATGGTTGGAGGCTTCCTCATCTCTTTAGGAATGATCACAACAGCTTTTACCACTTCCGTAAATCAGATGTACATCACTACTGGGATTATAGCAGGTAAACATACAGTGCATATATAATATACACAGTTCATAGGTCAGGTTTCTGCCATTTCTAGGAAAAGTCAGCAATGGTTATTCAGAGTATATTTTCCTTATTGCATTACATTTATTATTCCCGTATATGCTTGCAGAATCTTAACTCTGCCTCAGGGAACAAAGAAATTAGTTTATCTTGATCTTGAGTCTATCAGAACAATATTTTATGTGTCATAGCTAAGGCAGTGACTTTAGAGTACTGACCACTGAAGGGGAAAAAAACAGTCTTTGATTTTTGCTTTTTAATAAATTGAAGTACTGCATGGAAATATTAGTCATGGCTAACACATGGAAAGTCCTAATTCGATAGATTCTTTCTGTGTCTCCTCTCTTCAGGACTGGGCTACTGCCTCACCTTCCTCCCCACCGTCACCATCCTCTCCCAGTACTTCTGTAAGCGCCGCTCCATTGTGACCTCGATGGCTTCCACAGGGGAGTCAATTGCCATATTTGCTTTTGCTCCAGGTAAGGAACATGCCATTCTACGTTCGGTGGACATTTATTCTATTCCATTATTCTAGACAGCACGTGAGAGCATATGTGTATTTGTGTAGGTAATTCATATATTCACGTTGATGGTGTAAACCATTATTAATGTTTACTTGTTTACTAATGTTTTATTAATGTTTGGTGGGTCATATATCAACCATCCTTAAACCATGTTACTGTCTTATTATTGTAGCATTTACAGCACTCAAAGCCAAAATAGGTTGGAGGTACACAATGGTAGTGATTGGACTTCTTCAAGGTTCAGTTGTCATATGTGGGACCCTTCTCCGGCCCATAGTGATCAAGCCCTCACCTTCAGATGAAAGCAGTAAGGAAAAGTTGTCCACACAGCAAGAGGCCAAACAGACTATAAACGGAGAACAACTCCATGGGTCTGCTGGCTCAGGGGATTCTGGTGTTCAGTCACTAGAAGACACTGAGGTGGGAGCCCAGGTCACAGATAAGGAAGAGCAAAAGGCCCTTTCCCCGAAACCCAACGAGAAGCCAGCGAGACGCAAGCTCCTGGATCTTTCTGTACTGAAGGACGGAAGCTTCCTGTGCTACTCCGCGTTCGGCCTCTTCGCCACGCTCGGCTTCTTCGCGCCGCAGCTCTACGTGGTGGAGCTGAGCGCCAGCCGGGGCGTGGACCGGAACAAGGCTGCGTACTCGCTCTCCGTCATGGCCGTGGCCGAGATCTTCGGGCGCCTCTCCATCGGCTGGATCATGAGCTGGCGGCGCCTGCGGAAGATCTACGTGCTGCTGGTGTGCGTGCTGCTCCTGTGCCTCGTGCTGGTGATCTTCACGCTGGTGGGCGGCTTCTGGGGCGTGGCCGTGTGCTGCGTGTTCTACGGCTTTCTGCTGGGCAACGTGGCCTCCACCCACATCCCCATGCTCGCCGAGGATGACGTGGTGGGCATCCAGAGGATGGCATCGGCCGCCGGCGTCTACGTCTGCATTCAGAGTTTTGCAGGCCTCGCCGGGCCACCTTTGGGAGGTAGGCACCAACAGAAGCTCTATATATTTAATTAGCGGGGGAAATGAATTAATTAAATATTAATTGAGTTCCTTTTTTTCATTGGTTTGCATTTTGTTTCACAGGTGTTTTGGTGGACATTACGGACAATTATGGCGCTGCGTTTTACTCCTGTGCTGGGGGTATGGCACTGGGAGCCATATTTCTGGGAATGGTACGACCAGCTAAGACGGGCAAGCTCTGCTGGAAGAAAACCACTCAAGAGTCACAGAAGAGTCCAGCGGAGAGAGGTACCTCAGTAAAAGACAGCTCACCAGAAGACTTTGTTGAAGAGGACATTTGCCCGGACACCAATCCAAATGACCACTGATCAGACAGTGCTTTGGACATCATCAGGTGAAAACACCTTTTTGGTATACACAGACTGCCTGCTGCCTTTTCATACTTATCATAGGGGGAGGTTATAGAACATAAGCATTTTGTGATTGTGAAAACTCAATAGAAGAGTACAATAATGCAATGACAGATCACACCAGACTCCAAAAAAGACCAATAATGATGCTTGATCAAATAGCGCACTTTAGGGCACTGCATTTGTTGGGGGTTTTATAATGTATTTTTTTACATGTTATATTTTTTAAAGAGGTCAAATATCAAAAATAATTTACATGTGCATACCAGTATTTTTTTCACAGTTACATAAATTCATTTATTGTCTGTGACATGTCATTTTCTAATACTTTGGTAGGTTTTTGGACCAATGTTAATATAAAGAAACTTTACAACTACCTTTAGATCCATAATATATTGAGATTAACTACGACTGTCATCTGTTTAGCTCTCCTTTGGCCCGCCTATATCAGATAAATGTGTTTCCGTCCTCTTACGTGTATGTGTCAAATTACTATTCATTTCTATACAAACCAAGACGGCGGATTCCTAAAGAAACGCAAGCACCCACACCATAAGTGTATCTAAATTAGCTATGTACCAAAAATTATATTTACCGCGACTCAAAGAGCTATAAACAGTGTTGAAAGGCTGCGTGTACAAATCCGCTTGGAGGTCCAGTGGAATTTTGAGGTAGCGACGATAATTCTCAGTCTAACCATTCATGTGCCGTTGAAAGGGTGGAAGTAGA
Organism: Alosa pseudoharengus; assembly: GCF_046254945.1. Taxonomy (NCBI): domain Eukaryota; kingdom Metazoa; phylum Chordata; class Actinopteri; order Clupeiformes; family Clupeidae; genus Alosa; species Alosa pseudoharengus. Next base: position 26,188,643 of record NW_027468674.1, on the reverse strand, counting down.
CGACCCACCAGGCCAGCACTAACTTCCGAGTGCGGTAAACAAAATCGGATATTTCAGGCAGTAAAAGCCCCGGTAAGAACCAAACCAGATTTTGTTCAAATCTACACACCTATGGCTACTGAAAAATGTAAGGTTAATTTATCTAATGTTATTTTGAAGTATTAAAAAACATCGTTGTTTTAGAATTTTCGGACAAAATGGGTAGCCTAATAAATGGAGGTGTTAGGGCCTACGATAGCTAGTCTAATTGACCCCTTCACGGTTCACATAAGAAGAAAAATGCGCGCGCATGTCAGGGGCAGAAAGCTTTCCATCCCATTGAATTGTGTGTGAGTGTGTGAGTTGACTGAAACGTCAAGGAAACATTAAGAAAAATGCCTCCTTGTACTACTTTTTCGTGTGTATATACACCGGGCTTGTGAACCAGATAGCTATATATGGCGGGCCAATGAATCTCTGGCCACTTGCTAGCGTCGTCTACCGATTCTGTTATCAGCTCAGGATTAGGCAGACAATCGCCATTAGCTAAAACTAATTTATTAAGGTACAGTTTGCGGTCCTCGGATGACAATGATAGTGCATACCTTGACAGCTCAACATGCCGGTCTGTTATCTGCACCATTTTTCTGCGTGCACACCCAACCTAGGCTCTGGATGTTTACAAACATTGGAGAGGTCTATTACACATGCAAAGTTTGTAGTAGGAGTTTGATTCAGGAATTCCAGGTAAATTGCCTAATCAAATTCTTTCTGAACAAGTGAGATGCCTTTAATTAAATCTCTCAGACGAGACCTGCGATTTCCACTGTGAATGGAATGCTTGCTAATGCCACACTAGTACTATGATTACTAACTGCTGAAAGCTTCTTATACCTCATGCCAACGGCCTTCTTAGAGAACACTGTGAGGCTGATCCTGTGAGGCTGTCAACTGTAATTAATCAGTCTGTTTTCCTTTGATGAGAATTAAGCCAGAAACTCTTTCAGTTGGTCATGAACTCGAAAAATGTTACTCCATCTAATTTAAAGGGGGAAGCTGCCGCATAGCGATCTAGTGTACTGTTTTAACAGTGCAGCGATCCAGTGTACTGTTTTAACAGTGCAGTGCTTTGTGGTCCCATGGGGTGTTTTCTGCTCAAATTATACTGTGATTTCAACTGATCTTACTTTGAAGACAAGGAATATCTCAGAGGCATAACACCTCATAAATTGAATGTTTCGCTAATCAACATTTCCTCAGTGGCTCATGGCAACCATCTTTGGTCCTTTTTGATATGTCATGATGTTTATACTGTGTTTAGCATTAACAACAACATTACCAACTAGTTGCCACTGGCTGAAGTTTTGCACCTTGTAACAAAAAAATATATGAATGTAGGATACGGTATATTGCTACATATTTTGTTACCTGCTCCTGAGCCAAATGTAGTTAGACCCAAGATCGTTGTATGGTATATGGCCAATCTTTCATCAAAGGCATGGACCGAATGTTAAGACTGTTACCGTGATCATGCTATTTGCTGTTACATGATTGACCAGTGTCAAGAATACCAAAAGGGTATCTGAGAGCTTTGGAAGCACTGCATTACTTTACAGTTTTGCACTGTTGTAAATAAGGTTCTTTCCAGCCTCTTAAGTAAGGAAGAGCTGCATGTGATTTTGTAAGATTTTATTCCATGAATAAAAAATAATATGATAAATCTTTGTCTTACCTCGTCAAAACTGTAAATTACTGTTTCTCCTTTCATACATAACAAAGTAAGGGTCTGTCATACATGCTACATTCACATTTGTGTAAAGTTTTCGAGGACCTTATTCAGCACACTAACCAGACAGGAAGCAGTCCCCTACTGTATATATTCGGTTTGCTATTCCATCATGGCCAGACACCTCAGAAGCCACTGCCCGTACTCCTGGAAGGCCTCTGTTGGCTTGACCGCATGCACACCAGCACTGCCTCCATCATCATGAACCCACTGTAGCAGGGCCTGGGGTCATCACATGAAGAGAGAAAAAAGTCCATGTTTGCCAAAAAGAACCTCATAGCCAACAGTCTAATCATTTCTGTGCAGTTAATAAACATTCCGTAACAGAAGGTTTTGCAATCACTGATTGTAAAAAAATAAACAACATGGGCTGTGGCAGGAGAAAACAACCACAAACCTGACCATTTTAAGGCACAGAAATACCACAACTGGAGTTTTTGAGATCACACACTGAGGTGTTGACCATACATTATTTTTTTTATGATGGAACCTCTGGGAAGCAGATATTCCCAGTGAAACAATAGTGGATTTATGTATATTCAGTGAAAGCAGATACAACAGAGCATTATATCTATATCTGTCTTTTGACTAAATTAAATGGCCAGAGTACTATAGGGGTAGAATAACAAGCATAATTCACTTCATTAGTATCTATTGCACACACATGATCTACAAAGGGACATTTACTACTGTGTGAACCAGCTTCCCAAACAAACTATGGAGCATGGTTATTATATACACGCATACCTTGTACCTGTCGGCTATTTTAAAGCCGATGCTAGACTGGAGCTTGCGCAGACAGATGGGGCAGAGGCTGAGAGGCCCGCGATCTGACTCCTCCAAGTGGTTGGAGCCCTGCATGACACACTGGAGCCACTGGCAATGCTGCAGGCCAAACATGTGCCCGACCTCATGGCTCACAACCTCAAACAGGCAAACACGGGCAAATGAATATCAATCAGAAAATACACACACACACACACACAAGTTCTGGAAAAACTGAGTTATTATTAAATCAATTGTGTGGGATAGATGTTACAATGAATCCTGAATATTCATTATTCATGCCGTCAGCACAAATATTCTTAAAAGTAAGTTTCCTTAATGCAATAAGCATTTAATGAACTGGTAAGTACAATGTAACTCTGATAACATTAGGTGGGTCTCAAAATTGAGTAAAAGTTATTTTCCCCCCCTAATTTATTTCATGCTAGATTCATTACATATAAGTGAAATATTTCAAGCCATTTTTTGTTTTAATCATGACGATTACGGCTTACAGCTCATGAAAACTAAAAATCTAATTTCTCAAAATATTATAATAACGATGTTATCATACAACAATTTTGGTTTCATGTGCCTTTAATCTCTTAGGAAAGACTGCTGACTTATGATAGTGAGTCCAGAAGACACTCATTGACTCCCTCCACAGGGAGGGTAAGCCACAGAAGTTAATTGCTGAAAAAAGAGGTTGTTCACAGAGTGCTGTATCAAAGCATATTGATGGAAAGTTGACTGGAAGGGAAAAGTATGGTAGGAAAAGGTGTGCAAGCAACAAGGATGACCGCAGCCTTGAGGGAATTGTCAAGCAAAGCCAATTCAAGAACTTGGATGAGAACAAGGAGTGGACTGAGGCTGGTGTCTGCATCTACAGCCACCACGCACAGGTGTCCAGGAAATGGGCTACAAGTGACACATTCCTAGTGTCAAGCGACTCCTGAAGAGCCTAGAGCGTCTTACCTGGGCTAAACAGAGACAGAACTGGACCGTTGTTCAGTGGTCCAAACTCCTCTTTTCACATAAAACAAATGTTGTATTTCATTTGGATATCAGGGTCCAATCAAGGTCCTAAGACACAGTCAGTGATGATTTGGGGTGCCATGTCATCTGCACTGTGTTTTATCAAGTCAATTTTCACCAGAGTCAATGCAGCCTTCTACCAGAAGATTTTAGAGCACTTAATGCTTCCATCTGCTGACCAAGTTTATGGAGATGCAGATTTCCTTTTCCAGAAGAACTCAGCACCTACCAACAGTGCCAAAACTGCTACTAGCTGGTTTGCTTACTATGGTATTACTGTGATTGACACAGTATGATTGACCAGACAACTTGTCTGACCTGAACCCCATAGAGAATCTATGGTTTATTGTCCGGAGCAAAATGAGAGATACCAGACCCAACAATACAAATGACCTTAAAGGCCACTAACAAAGCAACCTGAGCTTCCATAACACCTCAGCAGTGCCACAGGCTGACTGCCTCCATACCACGCCACATTGATGCAGTGATTTGTGCAAAATCAGCCCGACCAAGTATTGAGTGTATTACGAACTACTTTAGATTAGTCAGAATAATCAGATTAGTTAATTTCTTTTCAAAATGTCAACATTTCTGTATTACAATCTCTTTATTGTAATATTCTGAGATACTGATTTTTGGTTTTCATGAGTAATAAGTCGTAATCATCCAACAAAATCAATAAAACAAAAAATGACTTGAAATATTTCTCTTTATATCAAATGAATCTAGAATATATGAAAGATCCACTTTTGAAATAAATGGGGGGGGGGGGGGGGGCAACTTTTACATGATATTCAAATTTTTGGAGACCCACATATACATACTTGGAATAGATTACTTAAAATACAATCAAGATTTAGATTTAGGAACACCCAATACACACATCAAAATATGCTGTGTACTTTATTACTTATAGTGCAGTGAATGTGTTTGATATAAAGAGGGACTGGAAAACCAGCTCATGATACATGATACATCCCTACCTTACAGGACCTAAGGAGCAGGGTGCTGGTGATGGGTGGAATATAGTAATTGTTGAAAACACTGTAGTCTCCCGGCTTTGGTTTGCTGCCTTTCTTAAGTTGCCCGGCATAATTACGCTGATAGAAGTTATCGTCATATCTGGCAAAACTGAAAACTCCCATTCCTGTAGCAAGATGCAAAATCCTCAATTGTGGCCTATATAGCATCAATTTATTTATTAATCTATTCTGGGGCATCATACACATGGTTAGCCAGAGGCTAAGGCCAGAGTATTCCCCAGCTCAGCTAAGTGGGATGGGTAGAGGCAGGCTAATTTAAAATATAGGGCCATGACAACCCCACACATGATGGAGATTATTGTCTCCATTCACTCTACTTTGAATGCAATGGCAACTAGAGTGTAAAAATAATCCATCATAAATGGGATTATGGAATTAAAGAAGAGAAGGATAGAGAAAGACCACCTGTCTGTGTCTATTCCTCTAGCATACCTTCGGTGAGGGAGGCCTGTCCAAAGACAAAGTTCCAGGACTCTTTAGGGTAGAGATCGATCATGGTTATGCCTACTATACAGAAAGCATCTTTAGGTTTCCTCTTCTTCAGAAACCTCAGCAAATCACCTGGTACACAGAAAGAGTTGTTGATCTTTAAAAAAAAAAACTGACTAGGTTCCCTCTGCTTGTGATTTAAGACATGGCCAGCACTAAGGCAAAAATGGATGAATGGCAACACAAGACTTGAACTGATAAAACACAACATCAGTGCACATAGTAGGTGTCTTCAAGTAGGTGACACTGTCAAGATGTATGTTCACCTGCATAGAGCTGCAGGTTGTTGCTACAGCTGTTAACCCTAAATGTACATCCCGTGGACTGTACTGTGACAGGTGGTAGTGTCTTCACAACCAGCCCGTAGTAAAATGCCTCACAATACTGCCGCAACCATTCCACATAAAGGTTTGTGTGCAAAGCAGCCTCACCAAAGGATCCTGTAAGTAAGTACACACACACAAAGAGAGAACAAAATTGTAGATGCTTCTGTGGACTAATGCTGACCTATACATTATTAATATACTGATACTTAATAGAGGACTCACCAATGGTCTGTATGTAAATTGTATGGTGACCTTTGCATGGGGTGCTGCGATACGGGTTGCTAAAGAAGCTCTGGAAGTCATATGATTCCTCCGGGTGCGCAGGAATCCAGTCTGAATCGGAGTGGACGGTGATGGCCCGAAAGAGGACACCGTCCGGACGAAGGCAGTCCTCCAAAACCTTCTTTTCTCCGTCACTGTACTGCTGGTACCGCTCAATAAGGTCGAGCCAGCTAGAGATGAGCGCAGCGCGCAGTTTCTCCACGGGGTGCTCAATGATCTGCATCACCTGTGATACATATTTACAACAATAGAAAATTCATCATCACCTCACCTGCGTCGCATAGTATATGATACATTTTACAACTGAGGTCTACATGGTGTAGGCTACTGAGCCACAATGATATGGTGCAGTTTCATTTTTCAAATATCATAACCTGCTACATAGTTGCATATCTAGTCGAAATACATATACAGAACCTTTGTAGACGTGTCACCTAATAAATTACTTTAATTCATGCGGATAAAATAACTTGAGTAGGCTATACGCTAGAAGCATGTTTATGTCGGTTAGCCTACCTTCTCGTGGTGTCACCATCGCCAACCAATGTAAATCCTCCACCTTTTTCTGCGTAAAAACAACTAACTGATGTTACGGATTTTTTGAAAAAGTACAAGTGTGGGTTATTGGCCTTATGTCTGCACTATGGAAGCATATGAGTAGCTTTTTTCAAATGAGAATGCAATCTGCAATATGCAATTCAAAAAGACATTACATTATGCAATTGACAATTCATTATGCAATTTAATATTGCAATTTGCAATAATATCCAACAAATTGTATTTTAATCTGCAAAGTGACAATGAAATCCTAAAATCAATTCCAATAATTTTGGTTAAAAAATAGAATAAACATGGATTGAATTGCATTCCATTTTGCCATGGTACTTCAGTCTCAAAATTCAAATGGCAATTCATTTTGCATTTCAATTTTCAATATTCAGTTTCATCATTTAACTGTCAATTCGTTTTGCAATTTAATATTTAAAGTGCAATGTAGGATTGCATTTTAAAAACATATTTGGCAAAACTGTCAATGCCAGCTTGAAAAGATTTTGGATTATTTTGGGCAAAACGTTTTGCCATCGTTTTGAGGCATTTTATTCAAATGGAAAAGAAATAGCGCCCCCCGTGATTGCATTGCACTTTGGTCACGCTCTTTGTGTTGCAAAATTCAAATGGCCATTCAATCTGCCAAACGCATTGCAATCTGTCAAGTCACTCGTCAAGGCGGGAACTAGGCTACGTCACTTCCGTGTTAACGTCTTCTTACCAGAGCCCGTCTACGGGCTAATGTCTTATTAGACATTCTCTGTTCTTACCCAGTTAGCGTTTGCAATGGAGGAGTTTGCAGTCTCTGGCCGACAGACCCGGCTGTAGAGTACAGTGACAGAGGGGGCATTTGCGATTTTCAAGGGGGCACATTTTTTTTTTGGGGGGGTGGGGGGTGTTGGCGCCGCAAACATATCATGTCACAGTTGATGAATAATGTTAACCGTGACCGCGAGTAGGCCTAGTGTCCGCGAGACCCAGCTGTGTTCTTACATTATTAAGGCTCTTATGTTGCTGCTGATAACTTTGCCAACCAGCGGCAACTTTAGTAGCATCCCTCCCCCCAGCAATTAGTAGCCTACAAATAAGCATCGTATACAACAATTCAGCGAGATAGATTTGGCCAAACGTGGGCCCGGAGCGACCGCACCCCCCGGTTTGCTTATGAGGCTAGCCAGACCACGGAGGGGAGTCTCTATGTGTGTGTATGTGTGTGTGTGTGTGTGAGAGAGAGAGAGAGAGAGCAGGGCAAGGAAAGGCTGTGAGTTTTAGCCTAACTAACGACAATGGACGACAGAGTGGGCGATCTAGCCCTACTTGTCCTGTGAACTCCAAAGAGCTCCGCGATCTCCCTAATAGGAGAGGTAACCCTCTATTCCCTCCAGTGGTATCCACAGAAGGTCTCCCCACCGTCTAGCTCCCATTAGCTGTAAGGCCTCAGAAATCTTTGAACGGACCAGGTTGACATCAAATCGGACAAGTAGGGCTAGATAGCCCACTCTGTCGTCCATTTTCAGTAATCTGTCCGTTGAGTCAGACTCGTTGACACGGTGGTGTTCTACATAATCAGCCAGAGACCTTAGTGCAGCTGCAAACTTCTCCATTGCAAGCACTAACTGGGTAAGACGTAAACACGGAAGTGACGTAGCCTAGTTCCCGCCTTGATGAGAGACTTGACAGATTGCAATGCGTTTGGCATATTGAATGGCCATTTGAATTTTGCAACACAAAGAGCGTGACCAAAGTGCAATGCAATCACGGGGGGCGCTATTTCTTTTCCATTTGAATAAAATGCCTCAAAACGATGGCAAAACGTTTTGCCCAAAATAATCCAAAATCTTTTCTAGCTGGCATTGACAGTTTTGCCAAATATGTTTTAAAAATGCAATCCTACATTGCACTTTAAATATTAAATTGCAAAACGAATTGACAGTTAAATGATTAAACTGAATATTGAAAATTTAAAAGCAAAAGGAATTGCCATTTGAATTTTGAGACTGAAGTACCATGGCAAAATGGAATGCAATTCAATCCATGTTTATTCTATTTTTTAACCAAAATTATTCAAATTGATTTTAGGATTGCATTGTCACTTTGCAAATTAAAATACAATTTGTTGGAAATTATTGCAAATTGCAATATTAAATTACATAATGAATTGGCAATTGCATAATGTAATGTCATTTTGAATTGCATATTGCAGATTGCATTCTCATTTGAATAAAGCTACTCATATGCTTCCATACTGCACACTGACAACTTCCTCTCACTGCGCTGCGGTAGCGCAGACGCTCGCGTTTGTTGATGACGTAAGTTTCTGCAACCACTAGGTCTAGGCTATGAAATGTGAAATAGGTCAAATAGGTTACTGGGGCCTGTAGGCTACTAAGCGAAGCGCGATTACTAGCTTATCTGGGTAACCTCGAGAGTAACTTGATCACGTGTGGCGTAACTTCCCGATTAGCCCGTACTACGAAAAGTGGATAGGTTTTAACCGAGTTATGCTGCCATGGCAATTTACGCTGCATCTCAAACCTGCTCCGAGCAGGTTATGTTCTTGGTTAACCCGAGGTTTCAAGTAGTTTAACCACACCCTTTATAAGTACCACCCCTCCACTTACAACTTGTCTGCGTACCTGGATGATCCATATGACATTGGAGCGCAAATCGTGAGGGGATCTCTTCGCAGGGCGCGGGTTTTTAGAGACCGCCAGAATCCGCTGAGATTTCCGGACGATATTCTTTATGAAAGATATGGATTCTCAGCCGAGGGAATTCGTTATCATTGGCAGCTGATCGAGGCAGACGTCTCTAAAGTCACCGTAGCAATGCCCTTACGATAGAGCAGATAATGTGCCTTTCGTTGAGATATTTTGCCAGTGGACAATTATTCCATCGGTGATGCTGAACACCTGAGCAAGAATACTGTAGGCCTATGTCCGAAAATAAATCGGACATGCAGTAATACATTTTAACATAAAACTTGAATGTCATATTACCCTGCACATAAAGGGTGCGCATTTCCACAGCACCAGGATCCGACCGAATGCCTCAACCCCCTCCATAATCGGCCTTCCACTATTATTTGCGATGGCCAACTCCTCTGCTAGGCCTACTGTAAAACACTCTGGTGCCTTTCCTCCTACCGTAGTGTTCAGACACCTTTTTTCTTGTTAGCTGTAAAACAGAGGCCAAGTGAAGGCTCTAAGCATACAACATATTTTCATAATTTAGAAATATTAATGGAAGCTATAACTATATAAACCTACCAATCTGAATAATGTTTTTGTGTTTCATTTTCACCTGCTGCCATGTGCGTTTGGTACTGGTGTTGCATCTGAAATGTTCACTGATTTTTTTGTCATTTGTTGTTGAAGGTTTACAATATGGCACGTCAACTAACTTGCTTATATTACATTACATTACATTACATTACATTTGGCTGACGCATTTTTAGCCAAAGCGACTAACAACTTGGTAAACAGTTTAAGCTTTTAAAAGCAATTCTCACAACAATTCTAGGACATTTTAAAAAACGTAGAGTGCAACAAGAATAAGTGTTACTTATATCTAGACAACGTCCTTCTTTACATAATACATTTTTCTGAATAGTCTGACTGCCCAAACCATGACCACTGGTGTGGTGTGTGCGTATTGTCCCTGCCGCAGCAAAGTTGCTATTCACTCCAGGAACCTCTCTCACGCCCCATTCACACCAGATGCATGGCGTGTGCATGGCCTCTACCTCCACCTTCTTCACCATTGGTATACCTCTGCCGGCCATATACTTCTCATACTGTGGTCAAGTTGACCTTGACTTTTGACTTCATGACACACATGACTGAGTTCCCAATCAGATAAACTACCTAATCGATTGATGAAGGTCCATCAATGTGTTGGGATATTGTGCAGTCTTTTGACTTTGACCCTATGACCTTGAAAGATATAACTGAAAATGTCATTCATTTGAATAGGTGATCTACTAGGAGATAATCCCAAAGCTCCAAATTGCTATTATATAAAAAATATATATACTCCAGACATAAAGCTTTCATAAAGCAATATAGTGCATTATGCAGGCTATTCAGGATGCAGGCTATACTTTCTTCACATGTTAAGTTGATTCTTTTGTTTTATTGCCAATGGGGACATTGATAAAAAAATCATTCTCTTGCATAAAGGTTAGTTTACATTTATTATACAGTATTCTGATGTCTAATGTAATAGCAAATAGGTGTGGAGTATTGAGTCTATCTTTATTATTTTTTGATTTTCCTTTTTCCCCCGAAATGTTTTTTTTCATATGGTGGGCAGTCCAAATATAAAACGTGTACTGATCACCAGAGAGAAGACACCTACATTCAACTCATGACTAGTGTATTAGTCTAGTCTGGCTATCACCAGACCAAGCTCAATCTTTTAAGATTGAACATTAGTCTGGGGAGTCTCTACTGCACCAGAGGCTTGATCAACAGGCAGTTCAAATGACTCAATTTGATAGTCCTTCAACCAATCAGACCAACGATCCGGGTGCGCGAGATGGATAAGCCAGTTTGTGATTGGTCCCCGCAAAATTGTAACGGAAGCTGGAGAAGCTGATAATGATAAGATAAATGTAAATGATAAAGTAATTTGGCTGTAAATGATAAAGTAATTTGGCTCTTCCAACTTACAACAGTTGGAAAACACTTACTGTACATATAACACAAAGCCTCACAAGTAACCATAAGCACAAGCGAAAAACAGAACATGTTATTAGTACAAAATGCTTGAATGGTAAAAGCATGTACTGTATGACTACTGCCATACTGTGGAATGCAGAAAGCTACACTTGGGGAATAAGATGAATGGACTGAAAATTGAGCGACTTCTTTAACGTTCTTGTTACTGATGACAAAACATTTATTCAACTCTTTAAAATTCTTAATCTTGGCTTCTTCTTGTGAATGACTATGAACTGAGGGTGCACAGTAAGGGGAGGCAATGTAAAAGGGTAGTAAGTTAGCTGGATGATGCCGGTCATACATGGCCCAAAAACACTTATTAGTGTGGCCAAAATGCCAATATTCCCCTACCGATGCCAATGGAGAGAAATATGAAAGAGAAGAATCAAAAGTGTAAAAGCCTTTAATATTACTCTGTGGGTTATAATCAAAAAGAACCCAAAGAGAAATGTTTGACAGACAGTGAGGCAAGGAAATCCTGAGGTGACTGTATCCTGAAATACACACACACACACACACACACACACACACACACACACAGAGATACACACAACAGCAAGGTCTGTTTTAGCTTTCTGGTGAAGGAAGGTTCTGTTAATGGACAGCAGCATCGCCACATAGTTGTCTAAGGCACAAGAAAAACAGGAACCAGGACAAAAACAGGTATTTAAATGCATATTGGTTAAATATAACAATCTGGGAAAGGCACAATCTAACAGGTCTGGAAATGCAATGAAATCTGTACATAGCATATATCTATTAACAAAAGATATTAATTATTTAACTCGAGCAATTTGTTTCCCTTTTTAAGCTATGTGATTAAGCAAGAGAAGTAGTGGCTAATTGTACTGGTACCTTAATATGTGAAGACAGACAGATTTGGTCACCATTAAAAGTACACAGAAATAATCAGGAAAAGCAGTCAAAAGAAATAGCAACATACCCAATGTCATGTCACCCATTAAAAAGCCTAGTTTGTTAAAGCCACAGGTTGTATAATCAGTCATTAAAATTGAAAAATAGAAAAATGTAAGCACATTAAAGGAATTATCCAGAGTAAAATGCACTTTAGATCGATTTACGGATGATTGGGGGTACATACAGTACGTTGAGTTGACATCAAAATCATGTCATTCGGATGTGTTTTGAGAAAGTTCGATTGTACCGTTTTCAGTCACACAACTCGTAGCCTGGAAGTGAGCAGGGCATTTCAATTTCGCCGCTACAAAACGCTATTTTTATACCTCTTCTACAGTTCCAAACAACATAACACTTACGTGGTAGTGAGAAGAGTGTCCCTAAAGCCAAACCGAAGTATCCCGAGGTCTTTATGTGGTCGAATAGAGAGTCCAGAATGAATTTCATCAAGCCAGTACCTTTCCGGAAATGTTGCCATCTTTGCTGTAGGAGTCTTATTGCTGAGTGTGTTGTAACACGCTCTGGAAATTCACAATTTCGTCGCCTTTAAAAAAAAAAAAAAACATAGTCCAGTCCATACAACTTCATTTCAATTTCGAAAGAAATACTGGACTATGTTTTTTTTTTTTTAAACGGCGACGAAATTGTGAATTTCCAGAGCGTGTTACAACACACCCAGCAATAAGACTCCTACAGCAAAGATGGCAACATTTCCGGAAAGGTACTGGCTTGATGAAATTCATTCTGGACTCTCTATTCGACCACATAAAGACCTCGGGATACTTCGGTTTGGCTTTAGGGACCCTCTACTCACTACCACGTAAGTGTTATGTTGTTTGGAACTGTAGAAGAGGTATAAAAATAGCGTTTTGTAGCGGCGAAATTGAAATGCCCTGCTCACTTCCAGGCTACGAGTTGTGTGACTGAAAACGGTACAATCGAACTTTCTCAAAACACATCCGAATGACATGATTTTGATGTCAACTCAACGTATGTACCCCCAATCATCCGTAAATCGATCTAAAGTGCATTTTACTCCGGATAATTCCTTTAAGTGATCATGTTAGCAAGTAATGCAGATTAGCGCTTCATTAATACATCTGAGTGGTCTGAAGCCCCGAGTCAGCATATGAGGGCCTTCTTAGTCATATACCTTAAAACCAGTGTAAAATAGAAAAACTTTTTATGTGAAGACAAGTTTTTTTTTATTATTTTGGCTTACAAAAGGAAGGTGTGGTTAAGCCTTGTCAAAATCTATTTACAGGGTTGAATTTGACAGGACAGCTTCTGTTTGGCACTACCACAGATCGAAGACATCATAGACAAAATCAAACAACAATTTTGTATATTGTGTACCTGGGTAAAGGTTTGATGGTAAAAGCTTCCTTTGGCTTCTTAGGCTCCCTTAGTTACAGGGAGGTCATGAAACATTTATTCTTGTAAGATTCCTGTATGATCATGATACATTGACATGATACATTGTGTATTGAAGATATGCATATTCCAGCAGGCAAATGCCTGCTTGTCTGCTATTAAAATCATATTTAAAGATAAATGAGGGTGACAGGAGTGTAGGATTTAAGACTCGGCAAGAATTACTGAAGGTAGGGCTCAAATGGCATCCCTCCTTAAGGCTGGTCTCTGCTGAAAGTATATCAACCTATTAAGGCACAAGACGGCAACAGAGTGCATCATACAGAATATATACTGCCGCAGAACCATGTTGGAAGCCTCTTATTTTCCTTTGCCCCAACTGACACCTGTACTACGTTACACCCATTGGATTATTCACCCATTCTCCTTGACGGAAATTTATCTATGAACATAACATTTCAATTAAAAAGTCCTTGCACAATGCTTATTGCAACATGAGCTGCTTTAGGTTATCGTGCAAGATGGTGTCCTTAACGTCTCGAAAGACCAGCCGAATGTTCTCTGTGTTGATGGCGGTCGTGAAGTGGTGGTAGAGAGGCTTCTGCTGCTGGTCCCGGCGTTTTTCTCTAAAGCACTCCACCAGGAACTTCTGCACGTCAGCCAAGTCGTGAGGCTCACCTGTGTAATCAGGGAAGTAGTCCTTGATCGAGACCGTCTTAACCTTCTCCTCCAGCAAGTCTGTCTTATTAAGGAAGAGGATGATGGAGACTTTGGCGAAAACGCGATTGTTGACGATGGTCTCGAAGATGTTGAGCGACTCCATGAGCCGGTTGGTCTGCCGGTCCTCCATCAGCACCTGGTCATACTCGCTGGACGAGACGAGGAAGAGGATGGAGGTGACGCTGTCAAAGCACTCGAACCACCGCCGCCGCTCCGAGCGCTGCCCTCCCACGTCCACCATCTTGAAAGGCACGTTCTTGATCTCAAACTCGTACTCAAGGATGCCTTTGGTGGGCTTGCGTGCAAGCAGGATGTCAAGCTGAGTGGGCACATATTCCTGGCCGGGGGAACATTGAGAGACTGAATTTCAAAGAATGCTTCCCGATCAATCCACACACACACACACACACAGTTTTAGGCAACAGTTTAAGTAGGCCAAGTAAATAAAATACCTGCCCCCCAGGTAAATACCTGCCACCATACACTTCTCACCCCGTACAAGCATGTAAAACTATGTAAAGAGAGCAAGGCTCAGCCAGTCAAACAGGAAAATGTCACGGGTGAAGCATTTGCATATGATGACAACATCACCTGGATTTACATATTCAAGCATGGCAATGGAACTTTTATGTCAGCCAAAGCTCTGCTTCATGTATCTGTGCAATACTGTTACGTGTGGAAGTGGACAGCTGAACTGATTCATTACATGTAATTGAAATCTGACTTACAGGCTCGCCGATTTTATCCAAATTGTCCAAGAAATATTTCACAGATTCACCCTGTAAAGAGAGAGAGATAGATCCGTTAGTCCTTAAAGTACATCTGCATTTGAACTTAAACAGCCCCTCACCATTGAGGCAGTAATTCAGTTCAGTCAGTGTGCGTATTTATAGGGCAAGTTAGGCATGTGTGCCCCCCCCCCCCCCCAGTTTAACAGTTAAAGCATGAAACTCTATACATGGTGCGTCCATGAAAAAATTATGAGTTTCAACTGTTACAGAAACCAAGGGCAGCTAAACTGTGTTGAATCAAACTACTGTTGACAAAGCAGGTAGCCAGGCCCACCACATAATACACAAAGATGTCTCAAACGTCCATATCTGGCTGCAGAGCTTGACCTATGGCACAGGTCACACTCAACAGCAAACCAAAAGTTCACTGAACTCTAGAAGTGTAAAGTTTAGGAGTGGGAGGGGCAGGACGTTTCCTTCATTCCACCCAAGATCTGGCTGGATCCTCTGTAAAAAGGCCTGGTTCGTCGGCCAATCGTGTCTGAACAAGCAAAGGCTCACATCTGCAAAGGGATCTCATTACACTAACAACCACAGTTTTTAACAAGTAACTGCGTGCCATGGATTTCTTTCCATCTGCTAATATATTATATATACTTAATGCATCTGCCAATATATTATATATACTATATCCATCTGCTGATATATTATTATATATATCATTTTTTTCCATAGTCATCCATAATATGCATAATAATAGTGGCTAAGGTCCAAATAGATTACAGTTTATGAGTTTTTGAAAAAGGCTGGCCAATGCTGCTAAAAATGCAAATAATACTCTAAACTGCACTAAAGTTTGGAATGGAAGAGAACCATCAGCTTCACTTATTGACCAACTATGTTTTCTTCCACCCCCAGTCAATGGCTAAAACAGAGAGATTGAGGAGGAGTTTCTTTCCTCAAGCCATCCGCACCCTGAATACATATAAAACACTCTAAATACACTTTACTTGCCACACTGCACTTTTTATCCCCTTCTCGCTCAATCTATTTATTCAATTCTTCTAAATCCTTCTTCTTTATACTTATAAGTAGTTAATGATATCTCTGCACAGGAAAGTTGAGCCACTAAAATGCCATTTCACTACATGTTTTACAAAGTATCTCTATGTATGTGACAAATAAAATCCTTTTATCCTTGTATGATGGGCACCCTTCCTGGTGGAAAAGTTGGATTCTACATTGGTGCACTGTTAAACCATTTTACCCTACCACAAAATGTGCGCCATGTATCTGTCAATCACTGCAAAACAGAAATATGATTTAAAATATATTCATATTTATAATGATCTAATTTGATCTTAAAACCGTTAAGACCAGACAATCATAGTTCAGTTGAATACATTCTGACATGGCTAGTACCTATTAGCCACAAAGCACATGGACACACACACATACAAAGACTCTGCTGACAATTTCCACTGAAATATGCTTTAGGCCAGACCATCTCAAATAACAGCCTTTGTACTTCAGGGACAGCAGCACCACTATATATACGACAAGTGGAAGAGTGGAAAGCTACAGGTAGACCAGTGAGACTAGTTCTACTCCGCACAAGATGAGAGACCAACTTCAACTGGACACAATAAACTTCATAATGTTCTTTGTTAGCCACAATACTTCTACAAAGGTTCTACTGTAGGTTTTGTGTGGTAGATTTTTATTTTTTATTTTTTTTTAAAAAGGGCCCTGGCCACAGGCAACATGTTTAATCTTGAGGGAAATCAATGCCATGCAATGCCACTTTGTTAGCTGCAGGACACACAAAACCTTTCTGCCAAAGATTTAACAAATCTGCTGCTTAGTTGCTGGAGTTGAAAATGTACGGCATCTCAGTGCAGTGCAGCTGTTTTGCTCTCTCTCTCTCTCTCTCTCTCTCTCTCTCTCTCTCTCTCTCTCTCTCTCAGCACACAGAAGGAGAGGACTAAACAACGACAAGCCGTTTAACCGCAGATCAACATTCCTGCGCCACTCACACAACCAGCACCGTCCCAGTAATCTCACTAAATCTAAAGGGGAAATGTGGACCCGGTGTTCAGACGAGCACGCAGCACAACTCTCGGAACAGCACAGAAAACTGAAGACAAACTGAAACTGAAACAAGTGCACACAGAGAGAGAAAGATAGACAGACAGAGCCAGAGAGAGACTAGCGAAATGACAAAGAAAAGGGACAGGATATGGCGGCTCCTCCTCGCCAGAGTGCGATTATCACAGAACAAAACGGAGCCGAAGGAACGTGCTGAAAAACCTGACTTGCCAGGGCTCATTTTACCATGCACGAAGGGGCAGTAAACTACTACAGCTGAAACTGCTGAGACATTAAACAAACAATCACACAGTCTTGTCCACATTAAAATGACATGGTCTAGTCAGTCAATACAAATGAGGGTTTAGCATAATTCTAATGCCATCCATAAACCATTTTTTAACAATGACTGGTCTTGTAGTGAAGAAATAAGACTTCATTAGGACATCAGGTCTGGCGCATTGTCCATTATTTGAGAACAATGCCCTTAGCTACTGCCCATATGAGTTGTATAATGGCCACAGTGCTCACCTCACATTGTGATATTTACAGAACCTATGTGTTTTGTTGTTGCACATATGTCTTACGCAGTGTGCTGAACAACTTGCAGTTGCAAACTTGCAAACAATGTAGACACAAAAAGTAAGTTTGATAAACCAGTGTGACTGAAAATGAAAGTATGGTAAACTGCTGCTAGCACTTCTCCAAAACAGCTACACAATTCATCTATAACTACATGTGATTTATTAAATAATTTCTCTTTTGGAGAGTCAGTAGAACTTAGAGGGGCATATATAAGCTTTCTTCCTTGGCCTCCCTCAGAAGGTTTGTGAATTCAAAGAGAATGTTAACACACTGAAGTGGAGAGCGTTTCCATCAGTCCTCACCAGTTGGAACTCCCGCCTCCGGTCGAAAGCGTTCTGGATTCCACTGTCGTTCCACAGTGTGCGTATGGAGGGCAGATAGTGGTTGAACACCTTGGTCTCCACCAATCCTTGGATCATCATGTCTGACCGTGTGTTGAAGCCCATCATGGTCTCCCCGTGCAGCTGGTTGTCAGGGTCTCCCCAGGGGATGTGTAGCTTTTCTCGGGCGTCCACTAACACGCGCACCCCTGTGGTTGGACACAGACACACAAAAAAAACAACTTTTATCCAGTATGCTGAAGCACATGTGAGCAAGCAGCACATTTCACCACATGAAAGGAGAGGAAAGGCAATAGATACGAATGGTAATGAGCTACACTTCCTGCCTGGGTATCATCTGATGAGGATAGCTGCAAGTACAAACAGAGCAGTGCGTGTCCAGCATATACGTTACAGGGGAGGTGATAATGTAATAGATTAAACGAGAGCAAAGTCTTTGTGCATGTTAGGCAGGGCCTTCTAGGTCACTGTTGAACAAGTGACCCACCCAGGATATGTCACTATTTGTACTTGTCTTTTCCTTATTTCCACCAACATTGCTACTACAATTCTAAGTCTAATGTCAGTTCTATGATAACGTTTAATAAATACAGAAGAAAGCACTTTCCAGTCTACTAGAAATCAATGTTGTTTTGTTCAAGGGACTGAAACGCTGTAGGTCTCTAAAGATCAGAAGTGATAGTAACTGTGGCCAGGACAGACTGTCATTTTGTCATGTAGGTATGCGAAAATCAAAGGTCAGAACTGAAGCAGTGACATAGGCCTATCGTAAGTTAATCGCTGACTTTCAACTCACAAGATTTCCTATATAGGACATCATCTCAAACCTGGTTTACACAACATGGTCTGGATAGAGCGTATTTAGGAAAACAAGTGTTTGTAAGGAGCTGAGAGACGAGAGAGAAGGTTTTCAGAAATAAACAACCCAGTAACTTCTATGTTGTCGCATGAGACTTCTATGTCGATTCTGAAATCACTGAACACTAGACAAAAACAGTGAAAACGAGCAACCTCTTCTTTGTTATCAAATAACCCAATGGACGAAATGATGGCAGCATGTTGCCAAAATACCATGGGCGTTTCTCGTAGAAATTGGGTGCCTTCGCCTCTGGCCCTTGTTTAGAATGTTAAGTAACTACATTTGTAACTTTAAAAAAAAAAAAAAAATCAATGTATTTTAACAACCCACTCGTGAAAACATGTGGAGTGGCATTAGCGAGCCTGTAACTACAGCCTCGTCAAACTGCCGACATGAACGGCTACATTTAGGCTACTATCAGTGGCGGCGTAAACAAGACAAAGGACCAAATGCATTTCAGTACCATCCAAAGTAAGCATTTCAGTGCTTTCTACCTTTGATAACATTACTGTAAATCGTAGCCCGGAACTCCTCTCTGGCCTGCTGATCGAAGTCCTGCCCATGAATTATGCGCATTTGCTTGAGGAAAGTTGACTTGCCACTTTCACCCGCACCCAGTAATAGTATCTTCACCAATCGCTTCACATAGGTCTTCTCGCGTGATATACATTTATCGATCTCCTTTGATTTTCTTAGTTGTTCGGCTTCGTTGCTATTTAAAAGACAATTAGTGAAACAAACTAACGAAGACCGGGACGGCAGGAAATCCGCCATCTTTGTAACAACTTCATGGATACACAGGGGAGGGTTGGTCTGCGCGTTCCCGAATGTGACCGTGGGGCGGAAACTGAGAAACTGAAAGTCAACTATAGTCGATTTACCGAACTATAAAGCATTAATCGATTTAATATTACTACACATTTTATTCTCAAGGACTCATTAACTTCGCCATCTGTGTGCCTGTCATATAGACTGTGCAGTATGTTGGTCAACATGTGCAAGGCAGTTTGGTTAATGTATAGATAGGCTGTAAAAAATTAGGTTGAGCTACACCATCAATGGCATCAATGAAATTATGACTTCCTGGACGTTCAGAATATTCACTGCTGTTGGTGTGCTCTGTTGTTAGCTGGCCCACTGATTAGTGACTTTGAGGAAGCCTTTTGAATATGTCAAAGGTCAAAACTTTGCTGGAACTGAAGGTTGCCCCTACTGGTATCAGTGTCAATTTCAATGCTAACAAAGGACAACAAATGGGTGAACTATCTATAAAAATAGCCTAAGATATGCACAGGTTACAATCACAGCTCAGGAGTAGGCCCAAGACGTTGCACCCTGCAGTGGTCTGATGTAATTTGTGAAGCCACCCAGTGAGCAGTCGGAATGGAGCCTGGGAATACCTTTGGCAAACTGAAAAAGAAAAATATCTCAGTGGGCAAATAATAGGAATTATATATGTAAGTATTACTATAAAAATGTCCCTATATGTACCATTCCAGTTGGATGGCATGCATTAACTGTCAAGTCAATTTGTCTTAAATGTTGATGAATTGGTCAAAAGGTCTTAAAGGGAGAGCAATAGCAATTTTGTATCCTGCACAATGATTGTTCATATTTGAACTGAATAACCAGACACACCTCTCCCTCAGTGCTCTTGAAAATGTGATACGTTTTGCCTCCTGCACCCCTTCCCACTGACCTGTGCACCAGCATTAGCACCACCTGTTGCTGTTTGGCTGGAATTTGTGTTTGTGTTTGTGTGTGTGTGTGTGTGTGTGTATGTGTGTATATGTATGTGTGTGTGTGTGTCATAAGGACATACAGTAGGTTGCAAAAGTATTTTCCCTTTTGAAATGTATCGCCATTTTCACATTATAAATAGTTAAGGTAACATATTGTGAAGATTTAGGCTATATTTGTAATGATTTTCAAAAGTATTTTTGATATGTTTATGCCAAGATAAAAATAAATCAATTCAAAGCTGACACTCCAGATGGTGCATTATTCACAAATAAAAGTACAAAAGTGCCACTTATTTGATTATAACTGATTATAATTTGATGCTACCAATTAATAATGAAAAGAAAAAAAACTCTTTCTGGACATCACTCTGTCCAAGGGAAATCTGTCAGTTGTGAAATAACTGAATAAATAAGGACTATACTTATTCAAATATGTTTACTATACTCATTTAAATTATTGTATGGAATTTAAATAATATATTCCAAGTGATTCGTTATGTCCAATTCTGCTGCGCTGGACCCACACAAAGAAAATGGAAGTTGCATCACCGACATGCTTGAGGAGGTTGACCCCTAAACCCAGCATTAGAGGAAGATATTAATTAGAGATTAGCTAGAGAAGCCACCACAGCTCAGCCTTTACCCCAAAAAATCTACAGAGTTCAGTGACTGGAACTTGTGCTGGTGTAGGATGCCATATAAGAGCTATCCATAAAACTGTAGGCCTACACACTGGAGGGTATCAAAAGAAGCGAATTATTGTTTTTAAAAGATCCACTTTATAGATGTTCCTAGTTGTTGCTTGTTGTAAACTATAGGGAAAGGTCTATGATCACATGATATTGAAAGAGAGCCAGTCCTCAAAGCTCTACATCTGATGTAAATCTATAACACTGACAAAGACTCAAAAAGCACCATCACAATTTTGAAATATGGTGGTAATATCATTGTGTGTGGATATTTGTCAACAGTGGGAACTGGGAATTATTTTAGAATTGGACGGTCAATGAGTCTTTGCTTATTGGTTATTGTGTCATTCATTTTTCTATATGAGCGATTTTCATTAGAAATTGGCAGACTATAAGGCTGTCACATTTTTATCCTTCTTGTGGAACGTCCCTAAGAATATCCTCAGACAACTCAACATTGCCATCTGTCGAAATCACAGCGTTATTGTGTAAGCATCTCTGAGCCCCTTTCAGGTTGCTGAGACAGGTTCACCGACGGAGAGATGCGATTGGCGGTGATGACTATCCATGGCATGTTTGTCAATGCCTAACGGTAATTGCGTATCAGGCGTCTGGGACCTACCTGAGTCCTTGCGGTTTCTTGCGGATTTCTTTTACAATTACACACATTGAATTCAATTAGCAAACAGGCAATCGTGTGTGAGCAAAATGACAATCAAAAATGTCCACGATCATGGACAGCGGCATCGACCACGGGTGGCATGCCTGAAGAAGGTGGGTGACACATTTTCCATCTGCTAATGCTTATTATCAACACACCGACGTAGACATAAATGGTAGACGTGCATACTTAATCACATGGATCATGATTTGTTTTGTGTTGCTTAATATTTGTTGAATTGCTTGATATTGTCATATGTTTACTATTGCGTATTCATTAGAAGGCTACAGACAGTTACTGAGCAACTTTATACTTCTAAGCACGATTTTCCACTGCGTGGAGATTAGTACACGGAACGGTGCAATTTATTCCAAACCATACGTAGCGCTCCCTCAAAGGAGCTTAGACTACTTTGGAACATATGATAAGGCTGGTAGCTCTGTGAAGGTATACCCAAAGTGTGCTCGGTAAAGGGGAAAGAATAATTCCATGATCAGAAAACAAAAACAATCCAGGCATTCCAAACAGGGTGAGGACGAGGAAGGATGAGTTTAAAAAGCCTTTATTGTGGTTTTAAAAGCCAACCCTTTAACCTGGTCCTCACACTGTTAGGGATGCCTGGATACTGGAGAGTTTTCTTCCTGATCTTTAGCATAACATTATCTTGCATAATGTTTTGAAAAACAAAACATGTGTTCTATTCTCTGAATCTGTGAATTTATAATGGTCAATCAAGTGGACCAAGACCACATAGGCCTACTGGACTACTACTTCTAGCCACCTCTGAAGATAACATATCCCTGCCATTGCATGTCTTGAACACAGTTTGACATTCATCTATATTTGTCTATAATATCACAGTGTGACATTCATCTATATTTTTTCCATATTTGATGAGGTGTAAATATGCTGCTATGTAAGTATTAATTGAACCAGCAAGGACAACACTTTTCTGGCCACAATCTGTTTTGGTCCTATGTTGCCATAGACGCTAACTCAGGGATAAGGTCGGACACAATGAGCTGGGAGGTATTATCTCAGCTTTAACGTGAGCCTCTTTGGCCCAATTAAATCACTCCCCTCATGTCCTCCCTGCTGTAGAGCTCTGCGTGGCGCTAGGTGACCTTTCAGCACCGGACAGCCTCGCGTTGGCTCTTCTCTCCCTCCGACAGGGCAGAGCTGTCTCTGTGATGACCGAAAAGGTCTGGCGTCAGAAGAGCTCGCTCTGATCCAGAGCTGGGCTACAGGTGGCAGGTTCTCCAAACAGCCTTCAAAAGCCAGAGACACTGGTAGAGGCAAGGAGCGCCACTTCAAACAGTCCAAAGGGAGTCATAAATCAATTTGGCAGGGATGGTTGAAAGTGCTGAGGCACAGAGCACAGCAAAGCATGAAACAGCATGGGAGAGAAGCTGGGCTATAAAGCACTCTGCTGAGTGATGGCTTTATGCTCGTCTCAACCCTGTGTCACTCTCCCTGACGGTCCTCCCAGGAGAGGTGCCCATGGACAATGGTTGGATGCCCACTGTATGAAAGCAGAGCAGAGCAGGACAGTATTGTGGGTCCAGGTGATGTTAGGAAACACAGCGTAAAAAATATTAGAGAAACCTGTATTCACAGATAGTGTGCAAAAACAATAACGAAGAATCAAGGTAGATTGAGGTTTATGAGAATAAAAGTTATGATTCTTCCTATTACCCGTAATTGAACCAGCTTCAGGAGCATGGAAGGGAGAGTTGTAATTTGATTGGCCGGTAAAATATCAACAACCTTCAATCAAGTTAATGCTGTGTACTGTATTGTTTTTTTCTGTAATGGCAGGTGGAAGCCCTGATGCTGGAAATGCAGGACCCAACATCAGGAGTGAAGTCCCAGACTCAAAGGCTTGTCATCACCACAATACCTCATGCTCTCACGGGTAAGGAGACCCTGGTTCTGTTGAATGTCAATTTAACATTTCTGATATTTGTAGCCAAAATGACAAAAATAGAATAATAACATCGCAAGGGACACCAAAATAAAACAGATGTCACATATGGCAGAAATTCAACTGAACGTTGCAAAAACGGCAACATAATGTCAAGAATGGTCCCTCTGCATATCTCCCATGAGTATCACTTCCATAGCTCTCAGCCAAGCTGCAGTGGGGAGTGGTGATGGTGAGATTACTCTGCGATGGCTCCATGAGGCAGGTTCATGGATCTCAAGTCCTCTTATGTAGGTCTAGTACTGAAGAATTCATTGCCATG
Organism: Alosa pseudoharengus; assembly: GCF_046254945.1. NCBI lineage: Eukaryota > Metazoa > Chordata > Actinopteri > Clupeiformes > Clupeidae > Alosa > Alosa pseudoharengus. Next base: position 26,164,711 of record NW_027468674.1, on the reverse strand, counting down.
ACAACGCTTTGTGCGGCTGCTTGCATTGACTCCCTCCTCCTGGCTGTTCGGTTGTGGGGAGGAGGTGGTATGTGTCTATTTGTGTGTGTGTGTGTGTGTGTGTGTGTGTGTGTGTGTGTGTGTGTGTTTGTGTGTGTGTGTGTGTGTGTGTGTGTGTGTGTGTGTGTGTGTGTGTGTGTGTGTGTGTGTGTGTGTGTGTGTGTGTGTGGTTGTAAGGAGGAGGTGGTGTCTGTCTGTATGTCTTTGTGAGTGCATGTATAAGCATGGTGTAGGGGGCACTTGTGACATTAGGGCTGACGAAGCATAGGCCTACATCAGAGGTCTTTTTTAAATAGAGTCCTTTTCAATCACATTGTTTCTTGCTTATTTTAAAGAACACAATAACATCCATGTATATATGGTGTGTTCTCTGTGTGATGATAATTTATTGGTAGCAGCGTTGCTAGAATAGTCTAACCAAACCAAACACTCGTGTTGTCTATTGTGTAGCCAATTTGTATTCTATTATTTCTGTTTATCTGAGACCACACAGGATTGGAGATAGGATTGGAAGTATATACCCTGCAGGAGATTCGCCATGAAATTCATCTTTGTGGTGAAAGATAGATTCAGTCTGCTAGCCTGAATTCTTAGAACTCAAAGAGCTGCATAATAAAGATATATCATCTATACATTCTGATTCTTTCTGAACATGAAGTTATTTGTAATACTGGTGAGCATGGCTTCACTAACAGTTAACCACAGCTGGAAATGTTTGCGTCGTGATTCAGACCCTTGGAGCTCATACAAATGTGGGGAGAGATTGCTCTTGTTAGGTTCTGTGGCTGTTGTTCTTCTGTTTTCTCTCTGGCTCCTGGTGACATTATTTACGTTCAGGGGGCTGGCCACTGCTGCTGTTATTTATGATGGGACTTGCAGAAATGCTCACTGTAGCTTCAGTGCACGGTGTATTAGTAAGTGCTTTCTGGCAGAGAGGCTGTTCAATTTAGTTTCCATAAATTACTGGTAATTTTCATTATCTTAAGACTGTTTTATTGAAGTGTTCTTGACTTGGTCCCTTATTACGCCATAGTTTGTGCTTCATTATTATGTATTATTTGGCAGTACTGAGGGTAGTAAACTAGAACACTCAGTGAGTTGAAAACATTGTGCCTCTCAGTTGTGCAAATCAGGATGGGAAGCCGCATGTTGACTGTTTACTTTGCCCCATGCATGAGTTGTGTGTGTCTGCACTGATGCTGGGCCAGCGTTTGAAGTTGCGTGCAATTGCGTTCATTTCATTTTAATGACGGATTTATTTGAAGTTGGAGGAGATGAGAGTTTAACGGGTCAACGTTCACCGCCCACCCTTTTCAGTGATGACTCCCTCCCTGTGTCATTCACATTGAGTCCCAGCCATTTGGCCCCAATTAAGACTGATCCCCAAAGACACGGACCCCCTGAGAATAAGCACAATTCTTTAGCTAATTGGTTTTTATTGCAGTAGGGTGGCTGAAAGGTCTCTCAGTCGTTTTCATTGATGCTTTCGTACAGGTGTCACTGAGAGATAAACAGCCATGAATGATTATGGATTTGAACATATGTATGGTTGCATTTGTAGGGAGCAACCTGCACCCTTGTACAAAAAAGATTAATCAAATTCTTTGGAAGGTAGTAAAATTAAATTAGATTTTGTGAATATACATAGTATTTAATGGATCCACTGTATCTTTACTATGGAAAACATTCCAAAAGCTATCATGTTTACCTGATAATGAAAGTAATAGTAGTAATGCTCCCTACCATTGGTATATGGTATCAACTCCTTGACAGAAGATCTAATCAATTGCTTTCTTTGGAGGGAGACGGCTTGATACTGAACTAAGCTTTGCATGGAACAGCTTGGAGATAATCTTGACGCTCTATTTTCTATAATAAGCAGCTGCAGCCAGGTCTTCTCTGTACAGCAATAATCTGCCACAGGGCATACATCACTTTCATTATAAGCCACTTTAAATCGTCACCAGTCTCAGCAATAGAACACATATAGATATTGTTAAAAACATACAAATTTCAATAGGAGGAATATTTCTGAATCAAAATATTTCTTCATTTGAATAAAACTGTTCAAAGGTACCAGTACAATGCAATTCAGATTTGTGTCAAGAAGTAAATCAGAACTGGAAAATAAATAGTATGCATATGTATTTGAGGTATTTTATTTGGAACAACTTCCTTATTTTTGTTCATTCTTAAGCGTAACTTGAGCATGCAGAGTGCTGTAGTTCAACGTCCAACACATTATTTTCACAGGGCTAGAACTTTGCTAGGAAGGTTCTGTGAAAATCCTTCAGTGCAAGCCTATGACACAACCTACAATGTGTAGTTTGTCTTTTCTTTCTCCAATGTCTCTTCATCCTCCATATGTATTTATAATCATCTTTTTGTCTCCTTGAATTCTATAAGTACTCTGCCAATCAGCTCTCAAATCAGTGGGTGATCAGCTTTCTGCTACACACACACTGTCACACACACACACACACACACACACACACACAGACACACAGACACATAAACACACACACACACACACACACACACACACACACACACACACACACACACACACACACTCTCTCTCTCTCTCTCTCTCTCTCTCTCTCTATGTGCACCTGGGGTGGACTGATGATTATGCTGTGACATTCATGTTGATTGGCATGCTGTATCAGTGCCTCATTTGCCTCCATTAAACAGCAATCTCCTTCTTTTTCATACAGGCGAAGACGTTGCCGCATGGATCGCCAAACGCTTTAATGTAGAGATCCCTGGTAAGTTGAGTCTGCAGACAAGAAAGGCTTTTCCACCATGCATTCTGTGAGATGGATAGAGCAAAAGTCTGGCTGATAAATGGATGTGTTTTGGATCTTCTTCTCTAGAGGCTTGCGCCATTGGCACCATGATGGTGGCCTTTGGCTTCATCTACCCTCTACGGGACCACAAACGACTTGTTCTCAAACCAGATGCCTCTCTCTACCGATTTCAGGTGCCATTTTTAGACACATACACATGCACATGCACACACACACACACACACACACACACACACACACACACACACACACACACACACACACACACACACACACACACACACACACACACACACTCATTTTCCTATGAGTACTTCCTAGCTTTCACGTGTGCAGTGAAGTCAACAAAATGCACAAATAAACTGCCTTGCCATCTGAAAACACTCTGGCTACTGATACTTTCATTGGAAAATGTTTTGCTGTGTTTTCTGCTGCTTCTAAACCTCCACTTACATTTTGTCCTCTAAACTGCCACCGACATATTGTATCAAAATATGAATTATTGTGCAATATATGTTGAGGTGAATAGTGTCATTTTGAGGTACATTTTTATATTGAAATATGCTGCTGCACATCTCCATTGGATGTAATTTTGTGTTATCAGAGATATACTACACACTGTTTGTGCAGGTAATGGTGTATCAAAATGATGATCATTTGAGTATGTGATTGGTCTTAAAGGAAAATTCCAGTATTTAGCACTTTAAGTCCCTTTTCTGGTTTGTTTTGGATGAACTAGAGTGGTGGACACCGAAATTTTGACGATTGGCCTGTCTCGACCTTTCTGACTCGTTTTGAATCGCCTTTGACTACTCAGAGTGGCTGCCAACAGGCATACTGTAGGCTACTCAAACATGTCCTAAAACAACCCTTAACGTGCGTTTTCAAAACTGTGCAACTCACCGAGTGGTTAGTGGTGTTCGTTGATGTTTCAAAACAAGTAGCGTAGCGAAATACAGTTTCTGTCGTGTTTTATTTGGCATTTTGTAAAATCCTATTGATTTCTGTTGGAAGACTCATTGCACATTGATATTACTGTGCCACCGTCTATGCTTCAGGTTCAAATATTGAGTGGTTGTGAGGTGTCTGAATAAATAGTTCCACAATAGCAAATAAGACGGCTGGAAATCATACATTGCACCGATATATTTGCTTTTAATAATCAACGAACACCACTAACCACTCAGTGAGTTGCACAGTTTTGAAACGAACGTTAAGTGTTGTTTAAGGACATGTTTGAGTAGCCTACAGTATGCCTGTTGGCAGCCACTCTGAGTAGTCAAAGGCGATTCAAAACAAGTCGAGACAGAACCAATCGTCAAAATTTCAGTGTCCACCACTCTAGTTCATCCAAAACAAACCAGAAAAGGGACTCGAAGTGCTAAATACCGGAATTTTCCTTTAATGGTGTATCAAAGTGATGTATCATTTGAGCATGTGATTGGTCTCTCTTCCTCTTAGACTCCATATTTCTGGCCTGTCCAGCAGTGGCCTGTTGAGGACACAGACTACGGTAAGAATCCCTCCCACGACACAGATCATTTCTCACTTTGAAACATATAGGTAGTCCTGTAAATAACCTTTTTAAAACATGCTTCATAGTCATTCATGACATTCTTTTGGCATAGCCTGGTTGTACTTACTTACTTTTGTTATTACATGTTTCAGCAATCTACTTGGCAAAAAGAAATATCCGGAAGAAAGGAGTTCTTGATCTGTATGAACAGGTAGAGTTGTGATTTATGGACCTATTTTTGTTTCAGTTAGACACTAAGACTTTGGGCAGAAACATTTAATTATTTTCTCTCTACATTTTTATACAAAGTCCTCCTTTAATCCACTGCGATAAAGATGCCTCCACTGGACCGTGCGAATTAAAACTTTTATGTTTTGTCCTGCAGGAGCAATATAATAACCTCCACAAATGGCTGAACCACAAGTGGGATTTCATTGTAATGCAGGCCAAAGAACAGTACAGGTTAGTGTGTTGGAATTTCAGTTTCTTTATTTACACAGATAACCATACAAAACACTGTTATTACCACATTTCATATTCTATTCGGTCATATCCATATGCTTTTTACTGCATTATGCTATATAAATGTGCCCCAATATAATCTGTGAAGTGGATATCATCATAAATGGTGCAGTCATATTCATGTATGCCTTTGATATCCATGTGTCAGCTTTTACAGAAAATGTCATGTCCCCTCTACAGCCTTTGAATTACTTATAGTTTGAGGTGCTCTATGGGTGATGATGTGTGTAATATTGCATGATGATTATCATGTTGATGCTAATCATGTTCCGTGTGCATGTGTGTGTGTGTGTGTGTGTGTGTGTGTGTGTGTGTGTGTGTGTGTGTGTGTGTGTGTGTCGTCTGTCCATGCACAGGGCAGGGAAAGAGAGGAAGAAGCCAGATCGGGTGGTGTTTGACTGCCAGGAGAGAGCCTACTGGGTCGTACATCGACCACCAGTAAGTCACAGTCAACAAGAAAACAGCGTTTCTGTTAACTGCACTTGATTAAGCAATGAGTCAGAAGTCATCCAACTGAAAACTGTTTAAATTCACACTTTGCAGTGCATTGTGAATGCACCCACTAAATCTGGTCTGATCTGCAGTTGCCTGATCGTTTTGCAAACGGAAGAAGCCCATGTTTTTCGGTGCAACACAAGTTCTGTTAACCCATACATATTTACCAGTTCACAGTACATGTCTGATTAGTATTTCAGTATGCATTATTCGGGACTGGACTAAGCAACCACGGCTTCTTGAATATCATTAAAGCGACAGTGACATGTTCTTGATCTTGATCTTGAGACATTGGCTATTGATGGAAGTCCTGAGCGACAGTGACATGTTCTTGATCTTGATCTTGAGACATTGGCTATTGATGGAAGTCCTGAGCTATAAGGTGCATGAATGAGATCCATGGATGAGCACCTGCATCATACCACAGCATGATGAAGTTCAATACAAGTTCTGAGGTCTGAGAATAATAAAAAAATTACGGAGCCAATAAGGGAGAAGAAATGTTTCTTGAGTGCATTAGAAAGCTTCACATGCACACCTAAAAGTTTGTGGTGAGCTCTAGACCGTTTTTGTTGCACAAAAGAAACTAAGTTTCTGGTTTGCACACACAACTTTCTTGTGCGCTCTGTTTTTTAAATGGTCATTCTTGAAATTAACACAGTGTGTTTCTACAGCCAGGGACAGTCAGTGCCATGGACCTTGGATTACTACGTCTTGTTGACCCCAACCAAAAGGAGGTAAAAGGTCAGTAATAAGGACAAGACATGCTTACTAGATCTCATGCTAACAAGATCTCATGCTTACTAGATCTCATGATAGCAAGATCTTCAGGGGGAGTTTTGAAACTTGGGGAGGCAATAAACATACATACAGGATTTTAAGAGACTCCACTTTGCTCCGCTCAGATGAAAGTGGAGATATTTTATATGCAAATTCTCAGATGTGTTGGCTTGTGTGTTGAGAAGTGTTGGCATAATGTAAGTAATTATATTGTTCAACAACTTTGAAAAATCTTCCTAAAGTATCTGCTATCTCCAGGCATTGCTGGGATGTTGGTTGTGACTATATCATTCATAAATCAAGATTCTTGTTTGAAGAAAATGCCTTTTTAAAATGCAAGTAGGTTAAAAGCACATAATTAACGCACATGGATATGCTTGACAAATCTGAATGCAATGTAGGTGACCTAAATTTTATACGTCACAAGAAGAAAATATAAACATCTTTGAATTTAGTCAGTAATTGAGTCAGCTGCATGTGTGTACCAAGACTAGAATAAGCCTCGTGTATTGAGGTTTGCTGCTCAGTCAGTTCCTATTTCTTTTGTTGCACCATAAAGTCACATGTTCCTGTGGATCTATGCACCACAGGAGGGAGACCTTTATGGAAGGTCAGAAATGTTTATAGGTACAAGTAAGCAACACAGGAATCAACACAAGTCAATGAAAAAACTTAGAGATAATCAGAGCAATTCTAATAGAAAATAAATGTTGTGTTGGTTGGGTTTTACATCTGTAAATTTCTTTAAGGTGGGGAAGCTGAGCGTTGAACTTGGTGTAACTTTCAAATCGCAATGCGAGTGTATTCAATTGACAAACCGTTTGTGTTGCTTAGGAACGAGATAAAACTTATTATGGTCTGAGCGTTGCGTTACGTTTGCCGCTTCCGCTTGCTGCTGGCTGATGTGATCCTCGCCTAATAGGATTGGCATTATCTTTCATTAGGTGAACATGGCAGCTCACTCCATACTTCCATCCCACTGCTGTATGAAACCTTAATACGAACTATGATAAAACAGATTTAGTCTAGAGGCCCATGTTTAATAATGTATGATAATATTCTGACATCTTTGTCTATCAGCGGCCCCACTGTCATTGGATATGGGCCTTAATTATCCAGGTCATTAGACACATCTGGGTGTGCAAAAAGGTTTATCTTAAGGTAAAATGTATTATATAATGATAGTTTTAAGCATAAGTGTTTATTTCCAGAGTAGTAGTTTCTATTTCTATTCTATTAGTTTCTATTAAGTAACATTATTCTCACATATCCCATTGACTGTATTACATACAGTAGATGCAGTCACTTAAAGAAATATGATTAAATGCGTTTATATGTTTCCAGTTGAGGGTGATGTACTGATCATGTGCTGTAGTGATGTACTGATTTACTGATTTTAACACTTCGGTCTCTGTCTTTTTTGTCTTTTTTTGTCTTGCAGATGTTGTTCCTCGACTTTTATGTGCTTATCCACAGAAGACAAATCTTACTCATATTCATATTTTCCTCTGAAATCACACACATACAAATGAACTCTCTTGCCCATCAGTCCTGTCCTAATTCAGTGAAAAATGACTGTATCAAAAATGATATCAAAGCACATAACAAATATAGTCTAGGGCATGAATCGCTGAATCTGGCCAACTCATGTGTCTCCGTTATTCCACATTGTCTGAACACTATACAGATTGAAAACCCATTTGTGTACTCTTGTGGTTCAGCCAGATATTGATTATTGCTCTGCACCATTTTTTCAGACAAAGACTCCAGACTTCTTCAGAAGAATTGTAAGTCGTTGTTGAATGATGAGTCGCCCAATATGCCCATAATAACTCAATGGGACAGTTACATAAACATTCTCATTGGAACCTTTCGTGTGATATAACTTTGCCCAAATATAGATCCTGTTTTTTTTTCTCTGTAGATTATTTTCACTGAGCAGTGCATCATGAGACCAAGGGTGAAGTCATCTGTGTCTCTTGGAGCGTATGTTTGTTATATCTACATAATTCACTTCACGTCTAACTGAAAACAGACATTTCCAATAAGTAGTTATTTAATCCATGTTGGAGATTCAATACATGATGTTCGCCTAAAAAAGGCCATTATCTCAGCCTGAGAAATCCTTCCATTCTACAGCATTGTCAAATATATGACGACCTTCAAGTCGCACGACCCCTTTTTCGCCCCAGTTCTTCCCAGCAACCCATGGTTAACTGATGATGCCACCTACTGGGATATCAACATGCCTTAGTAAGTTGAATATGTTAAAGGTTTAGTCAGCAATTATGCAGGAAGTCGCGTTTGTTTGTGTTTAAATTTATTAGCAGATGCTTTTGTCCAAAACAACATACATTATATTTTAACCAGACCAAACGAAACATGCCATAGAGGTAGTGAACCCCTACCTTCAGTATTCCCAGAGAAGATCCGTTTTTGTTTGGGGGACAGGCTGCCCCCACTTTGTTTGTTCCCAGTTTTCAGAGCATAGGCTGATTTTTTACATTGCAAACAAGGAATGGGCAGCTAGCGGTTGTTAAAAGTTTGACATTTCGTACAGTCACTGACTGCACCTTTAAGACAGAGCACATGAACACACTATATAACTGTACTCACAACTTCTGTTGATCATTGCAGACTTCGATGCATGAAGGAATGTACATGCATTTATAGTCTGCCCTCCCATTGCAGAGATATTTCCTGGAACCTATGACTCATGAACTTATAGGAATTATTAGGAGGAGTATTTCAATAGTTCAAGTATTTACTGTCCTCTTGGGGATAATTTTTGGTGAATGTGTTTAGTTAATGCTTAGTTAATTTATAGAGATAAAATGTTGGATAAACATGTATATGAATGCTGTGGTGTAAAGCAGTAAATATATGATTGTGTTTGTGTGTGTGTGTGTGTGTTTGTGTGTTTGTGTGTGTGTGTGTGTGTGTGTGTGTGTGTTGTACACTGTAAGTGTGGACCACCCCACTAGAATGAGAGTGGAGCGTTGGACCTTCAGCTTTGGAGAGCTGCTGAGTGATCCTCTAGGGCGGGATGGTTTCCGCCTCTTCTTGAAGAAGGAATTCAGCAGTAAGTACTGGAAAGTGCATCACAACTCCTCATCACAAGTTCAGTTGTGTAATCAACTCTGTTTTTTACATGCTTACAGTCACTGAGAACCATTGGACGTTTGATTTTCATGGCAGATCAGGATTACATTTAAAATGCTGGAGCACTTGATATTGTGTATAATAAAAAGACTGTCCCCTAATGTGGTCCCTGAAAAGACAATAAACAAATGCATAATTAATTTTATGTAAGATTAATCTGCCTGCCTATGCCCTCAGTTCATTCGTTTATTCACTATAAGGTCAAGGGACTAATAGATACAAGACAAAACCTATGTCGAAACGTGGTGTGTGGGACACACAAACATCATGCACATGCTAAAAAATGACCAAGCAATGCCAATCCACATCAATAAGAGGATCAGCTTTTATTGTTGCTGCCGTGTATGTGTCAATGAATGTTGTTTATCTGGCGTGACAAGGTGAGAACCTGGCTTTCTGGGAGGCCTGTGAGGATGTGAAGTGGGGCACAGCTGCAACAATCCATGAAAAAGCCCAGCAGATCTACAAGTAAGCCTGACAATAGCAGTCCCTTAATTATGCAGCTAGACACACTTGTTTGTAGTCCACTAATGAAGCCATAATTGTGAGTTATGTAGTAAGTGCTTCCATTCATGCCCTGTTTAATATTCCATCTGCACTTAAGTCTTCATGTTTGCACAGTTTCTTTTTACAGTTTAAATGGGTTTTCCCCCTAGCTGGAAAAGTACTTACAATACCTATTGTGTCCTTATTTGCAATTTCAAGGGTCACATGAAAGTTTAAGAGAAGAACCAATGTTTGTTTGCATCACTGAACCTTTATTCTGAGCTCACCCCCCCCCCCCTCTCTGTGTGTGTGTGTGTGTGTGTGTGTGTGTGTGTGTGTGTGTGTGTGTGTGTGTGTGTGATTCTCTTAATTCTCATCTTGTTTCAACTGCAGGACATTTCTGGCCCGTGGTGCGCCTCGTTGGATCAACATTGACGGGAAGACCATGGAGGTCACCGTGAGGGGTCTGAAACACCCTCATCGCTTTGTGCTGGACGCCGCTCAAACACACATCTACATGCTGATGAAAAAGGTGCTCACATGTTCACTAACATGGTGTCTATCTCCCAATGGAGAAAACAGGTTGAGACATTGTGCTAAGGTTTGGAATGATATGACTCTCAGTAGAGGTATATATCAGTGGACTGAGATATAATGTTTATAGATTATACATGTTAACATGCTATTTGTGCTTTATATTTGTATTGTGTCTTAGGTTTTATGAATTGTGTATTGTGTCTTAGGTTTTATAAAATAAAATAAAATAAAGCAAGAGACAAGCATAGGGGACAGGGATTCTGTTTATAGCTCTGTGTCTTTAATTTTAATATCTTATAAGTTTTGTTGTCTGTTTGAAGGATAAGTATGGCCGATACATCAAATCCCCAGTGTACAAGGACATCCAGACGAAAGCCATCGACCCAGGACCACACAATTTCTCGTGAGTTGGAATACAGGGCCTCATCAAATGCCTTGAGGCCACTGAGGAGTCTCTAAGACTTCACTCTTCTTGTACTTCAGTCTTCTGATGTTGTCAGATGTTGACTCTCTGTCTTTTACCCCTATCCTGCTGTCTCTCTCTCTCTCTCTCTCTCTCTTCAACTCTCTTCTCACCCCCACCCCTTTCTCTCTTTCTCTTTCTCTCTCTCTCTCTCGCTCTCTTTCTTTAACCTGTCCCTCTCTCGTCCTCCCTCAGTCCGTCCCAGCTGGAACAGAATGCTCGGAAGCGCCGCCCGAGCCTGAGTCCCATCATTGTCCGCCAGCTGGAGGAGGAGCAGAAGGCCAAGCTGGCGGCCAGCGGCCCTGTGGACATGACACAGGTCATGAGCAAGTTGCAGAAGAAATAGGCAGCCAGCCCGGGCTGCGTGTATACACAGTGCAGACCGAGAGAGAAAATGGCAAAGCTAAAATAAACGCTTTGGCTTACGATGCCGCTGTAGGGCAGAGCGAGTTCTTACTGCAGAGTTCATCCCTAGGGATGGCTGTCCTCAGAGAAAAATTGTTCCTAAGGCTTTTTAAAGATCGAGTTTGCATTTTGCACTTTACATGCTATTTATAAAGACGTTCCTTTGAGAAGGAATTGAGATTTTAAGATGTAACACTGCTAAATTGTGGTCTCTCTTGGTTTGGCTGAAATAGCAATAGTTTGGTGTAGTAAGTCTCAGCCACACGGAACAGCTTTAATTTCAGACTCGAATTTGATCAGCTGTGAGCTTCAGCATTAGTCGTCAATGATTGTTATTCCAATGAAGCACAAAGGAGTTGCTGTCACACCGCCTGAGAACTTTCACAGTTTTGTCTGCAGCTCATACCATCTTATTCTGCTAAGTGTTTTCCTCTGTTCTTGAAGGTCGCGTTTGTTCCATTTCACAGAGGCTCAGTTTGTTTACTTATATTGTCATCAAAAAGGTTTTCTTTTTGGACCTTCATCTTTAATGAATAAGGCTGTTCAAACTCTCAAAGACTAAAGACATACAAAGAGTCCTGCCCCCATGTGTTTTTCTTTGGCAACATCACTAGAGTCTTGTTCTTGTTGTGCTGTGATGATGTGTCATGCGGGTCACCGTGGTCCTGTGGTCAGTGTATGTTTTGACCCTATCAGGGCTGTTACTATCTCAATTGAAGATACACCTTCCATTGACATCTCTGCAAACCCATGCAAAACTGACTGTGCTATCTTTCATGTACAAATGTAGCTAACTGTAGTCTCATTGTTGCACCGTGACATACAGTAGGCAAGTGTTGCACCAACGAGTGGCTCCACAGCAGGACCTAAAGACTACATCTGTAACAACTCACTGCATAGTTCTGTGTCTGTGAGCCTAAATCTCAGACAGTGTAGCTTGCATGGGGTAAGTGACAGCCCTTAATCTCACCAGATTCTATGCTGTGCTGTACAACCTCCCATTTTCAGTCTTTAAGTCCTTCATTTTGTCTGCTACATAGCTTTGCATGCAATGTGTTTTAGTCTTGTCATTACTTCTCATGCTTTTTTCCTGGTGTGTCACCATCCATGCAATAAAATCATTAATATCTAACATGTCTGTTGTTCAGGGATTTTGTTTTTCATTACATACTCACTCTGTTGTTTTTTATTGAATAATTTCATTACTATCCTTGTCCTCATCATTGCCATCTGGTAAGTTTCTCCCACAATCACCCCCTAACATCTTTATATTTTCCAAAACAAAAAATAGCAAGAGGTGTCTTGGTAGAGCTCAGCATTATAAGCTATATAGAACTTCATGAAACACTGATAGGCTAGGGTGAGGTGATAACTATTTCCTTCAATGAATACAATGATGAACCCTGTATACTGAATGAACTGATGAATCACTGTATACTGAAGCATGTCTTTCCCTTCTTAATCCCCCAGCTGTGTCGGTTCACTGCCCCTGTTCCCCACCTTGCTGTCTACTCTGGCCTCTGCGAGACACAGTCCACCGCCTCCCCTTGCTTCGCTGCCCTCCCCAACAGCGCTGCCTGCCCGTCACCCATCAGCGTGGCTATCGACAGCACGCCAGCGTCCGAAAGGCGCTTCGACATGCACAGCGGGACCACCTCACACTTTCCCTCCATCGCTGAGAGCATTGAGACGTCGGTAGGGGGGGCGGGCGAGGAGGAGAGCCCGACGCCGGTGGCCAGGCCCCGCATGACGCTGTCTCTCAGCCGTCTGCTGCGCCGTGGCTGCAACGCCTCGTCTGTGTTTGCCAGCCTGTCGCCCAAATGCTCCGTGGCAGCAGGCAGCGGGCGGGTGCAGCCTCTGGGCACTGAGCCACAGCCTCACACACAACACCGCAGACTGGCCAAGTGAGTAACCCCTTTCCCTGAGACTGTCTAGAGATATTAGGTGGTGTAACTCAAGTCAGTGAGAAGACCAAGCCCAGTACAACCTACAATGTTGTGTTATTTACTAGTGTATTAAGTGTGGGGTCATAGCTGTAAGAATTGGATCAATGAGCTCTATCACATCACCATGTTTTACTGCTTTTGTTTCATGTAATAGATGATGTAATATAGTCACATCATTGTTTTACTGTGATCTCACACAATTGTGTGCTTCATTGGTAAAATGATTGCCAAATTGGAGAATGCACGCACTGTGCATATCCTATACTGTGACAGCAACTGTTTCCATGCTTCACGTAACCCAGAGGGCATGCAACTTTTATTGGGTTAATCCCACCATAATCATGTCATCAAAACAGTTCCTATGTCTTTAAAACCAACACCAAAGTAAACAACATTAAAGAAAACAACATAAAAGTAAACAATTGTCAACCACAGGCCCATATTTTAATCCTTTTTGTGTCATGTGCCATTTTATCTTCCTGATTACCTTTGAGCAGAATGCTGCATAATGGCACCTTTTGAGACACTTGCCTGTGTTTTGAAGTTCTAACATCATGCAAATCCATAACAGACATGAACTAATCAGTTATTCAACATGGTAAGACACACTGGGGAGAACATGATATGCGTATGCGGGTTTATAGTGTGGGAAATCATCACCATGTCTGTGTGTCTCCAGCTTTTTCCAGATCAAAGTTGACATCCCCCCAGAGTGCCGTATCTACCCCATAGACTCTGAAGATGAAGAGGAGAGCCCTGGTTCAGCAAGAGGGGCCGTGAAAGAAATCATCTGCCCCTGGGAGTCCATCACCAAATAGAACACAGAAGTGGATTCTACAGCTGTCAAAAAAAGACGTATAGGCAGCCAATGTACCCTCAGTGCATTGACTTAATAATAAAGCTATTATAGCACACATTTGAAAACATTAGTGGAGGTAGTAATATGAAGCAATGCTATTTCTTGATGTGTCTGATAGCTTAAAATTAGTGCCTAAGTGTTATTTTTGTCTGTGAAATAATCATGTTACACCAACATGAACAATGTAAAACATCACAGAAAAATGATTTTGTGTCATCATTATTTGCCTGTTTTACGCGATCAATTGATTTCACTCAGGTTTTATATGCAAGATTAATTTAAGAATGTTTAAATGTTTTGTTTTTGCTGAATTGTAATTCTGCATTTCATAGTAATATGACATTTTCTATGGCTGAGTAACTGTTTTTATATTACTCTACGGACTTGTAGGGAAATATTTGAAAATACATCAATATTTTCATTAATGTATTTCTATGAAACAGGACAATGTGAAGACTGTAAGAATGTATTTCTTGTAACATGTTTACATATTACACAATGTTAAAGTGTTCATTTCTTATATCTGGCTTGTGTAAGTGCCTAAATAAACTGGTTTAAATGTTAAATGTTGTTTGTCTGAGGCCTGAAAAATCCCAAACAGCCCATTAACACTATACACAGATGGTCTATAGATGGCGCAATAATTCTACTTTAACTGAACTAGCCCACTGCACAACTGAAAGAACAGATATGAGAAATTCATTTGTTTTCCTCCAATTCTGTTTTAGTCTAAGGCAGTGTTGCCCTGATGAAAATGATGAGAATGCGCTTCCTAAAGACCGCTCAAGAAAGTCGTGCTTCAGCCGTGCGAGTCTGCATACCATCAGAGAAGTGTCTGCTCTAAAAGGAAATACCAGAACGCCATTTCCGGTTAATGTAGCCTACTGACAGTAGCATCACGCTCTTTATTTTGACACCGGTGAGGTGGGCATTTTCGGTGGTCATTCAGTTTCGAGGGTGTGTAACCGTGACTGTTTCATTTTCACATGCCATGCGAAACAACCTCTAGAATTTACCGTCCAAATGGGTAAGTTCTATGGGGATGTTTAAATCATTTTGGAAGCTCGTTTACGACTTGGCTTAGTCAGAAGTTGCATCTGCTAGCCTATTCAAATCAGACTATCCGAGTTAGCTCGCCAGCTAGG
Organism: Alosa pseudoharengus; assembly: GCF_046254945.1. Lineage (NCBI taxonomy): Eukaryota > Metazoa > Chordata > Actinopteri > Clupeiformes > Clupeidae > Alosa > Alosa pseudoharengus. Next base: position 26,149,546 of record NW_027468674.1, on the reverse strand, counting down.
TAGCCAAGCTAATTCTTAGCTAGTGAGGTGGCTCGGCTTTATGGTCGACACCATAGTTAATTGTTCAAACATAAGTCTTACATTGTTATGAATTCACTCTATAAAGTCAGTGTGCTCAATATGAATACACGTGAGCACTAGATGTGACATATCTAGATATTCTCATTGGGCGACTATAAATAGCCCCTGTTGAGGCTTGAAAATGTGTCAAAGACGAGTTGCATGTCCTGCCATGTTGCGTTTAACATGCATGTGAGTGAAAAGAATTTCAGTGAATGGAGTGAGGATTGCCCATGATATTTTGTTAAAAATAACCTCAGCAACTAATTAGAGCTGCACATGTGGTATAAGATGACACACCTACCGCTGCTTTTTCAGCCATGTTAACGTTACCCAGCAATAGCTAAACGTGACTCTTTTATCAGCATAGAATAAAAGAAGCTAGCCTTAGTGAGTGTCCACTACTGCACTTACAGCATACACTGTCCTTTAACTGCTATGTATTTACAATATTTAAAACAGTTCTGTTGAATACAGAAGTGCTTGCCTATGTGTGTATAAGTGGGTGTGAATACGATTAAGCCCTCTAATTGAAATGTGGCCTCTTCTGCACAGATTTTCTTTGCTGTGCATAGAAATGGGAAAAGCTTCATCCAGTTCCCCAAGGACAAAGTAAAGAAGGTAATGGAGTCTTTCTCAGTCATACACCGATTATTATTAGCTTGAGTGCATCAGTGCCCTGTAATGCAGTGTTGGGAGGTGGAGCATTATGCAGTGCTACAGGCAGTAGGCACACAGTGTTCCTGTGCCTGTATTCTTGCAGACGAAGCAGGCATTCCGTCTCCCTATCCAGCCAGGTGAAGGCTTGTGGTGGCTCTGGGCTGGTGTTCATTGATGACCTTTTGTGTACAGGCAGGTGTAGGCCTGCAGTCACAGGAATGTCAGAGAGCCCTGTCTCCCTCCTGGTTGCATGCTGTGTTCATTGTGCTCTGCATGTTTGAACACATCACCTGGAGCAAGTGCGGAATGGAGTCCTAGCTTGTATCCAGAATTTGCTTAGAAGGGATTTTGCGATTTACTGCTGAGGCCGTAGACCTGTAATTTCATATGTTTGTCATAAGAAGGATGACCAAAACGTTGTGTCACTTTCATTCTTCACAGAATGTAGATGAAGGATTATAAAACAATGGATCACTTCTTTCAATCTTTACAGAACATAGATGCACACTGTCATGCTTCATGCTTTTGGAATGCAGATGCAGACCTTCTATGAAAGATGATCAATGACTTGTGTTCTTGCTGACTGCAGCTTTTATCTGCACCCACTGCCTGTCAAAGAGATCTTTACCTCTTTGCACTGCAAGCCTTTAACACAAAAATGCTGCTGCTACTTACCATTTACTGGTATAAGAAATACATAATAAGGTTTTTCTTCATTGCTGACCTCTGCAAGCACTTTTGTGCTGCAGATGTATTTGTTTCTCATGCAGTTTCAGATTACTGGCCGACTAATGATGGGGAACAGGGTGGGGACTCCCATCGAGATTGCAAGTGGACGCTGATGAGGTCATAATGAGATCATACTGGCGGGAACAGAGGGAGCACGAAGTCCCTCTTAGGCGGTTACATAACGGCAAAATTGAATCTAGCAATTTAGGTCAGACCCAAATTAAATCAGTGGATGGCCAAACTGAGTGTGTGGTCAATAGCATATTAAATCCAGATCCAAGTCAAGCTGTGGCATGGCACACCAGCATTTTTGTGGCATTTTGAGTGTCTGCCTCTGTCAGGTAATCAAGAAGTATAGGAATGTACCAGTAAACCATGTCAGTAAACATCTGTTACAGGCAGCATCCGCCACAACAGTTGGTCAGATTAGTACGCCCACTCTGGTTCTCAAATGTCAACACAGTTGTTTTGCTCCCCCACCACGCCTCACCCCTTGTTGTCCAAACAGTATGCCTGGGCGCTGCACAGAAATCCCGCGCCCAGCAACACCCTAAAAACAGCTAGCTGGAATCTGAAGTTCTGTCAGGCGTGATGGTCGCCATCAAAAGTATCGTCTTGTCCAGCACAGTAGGGTTTTTTTTTTTTATTTCTCGATAAAAGCTCAACACCAAACTTTGGGGAAACATAACTATAGTTTGCTCTCAAAGATGTTTATTAAGGCTAGTACTGTCATGAAGATTTAGTCCATGCAGGATGTGTGTGTGTGTGTGTGTGTGTAGACTATATAGATGGCAGTGAGGCCAGATTCTGTCAATTCCAGAAGTCTGGAATTGAACCACAGAAGTCTTCCCAGTCCAAAGACTTGGGCGTTTCCTGACTTAAGTCTAATGGTTGGGATACCAAGGATCTTTTTGCAGGCAAGGAAATGCCAGTTAAGAATGAATAAGGGAAACCTAGATCGAAAAAAAAAAGTTAAATGAAAGAAAAACCACAAAGGGAGAAAGACAGACTGATGAAATGACGTGTTTGTAGAGTGAACTAACGGGAGGTCATAACTTACAGGAATGCTGGTCCGGAGAGAACGTAGCTGCCCACCAATCTCAGACTGGAAAACACTAATGTTTGTAAACATAAACACTGTGATCTTGCCCGATTGTAGCGGAATGCCCCCTGTTTGGGATTTAAGTAGCTAATGTGGTTAATCTGATTTTACAATCCTTTACTCTGCTTGTAAAAGGTATGCCCTTAGAGTCAGTAGTTTTTCAATGTAAGGTTGCTTGCAATACAGACTAAGCAACATAGCAGTTATCCAATTTTTTGTATTGTAGTGGAAGACTGGAAATGGAAGATTTAAGAGGTTGCCTTGACATTTGGTAGTATCAATAATTACTGGCAATGGTAGCAGTGGTGATTGTAATTAATATTTCATACCACAATGGAGTCTTAAGTGGCATGGCGGGGAATAAAAACAGGCATTGAGGGCAGGGAAAAAAATGGAAATCCTGTGTTCAGGAGAGATTCAGGAAGAGCTGTCAGATTCCTTCACAGACACACAGTCTGCCTTTGGGCTCTGCTTGAGTCATTATGTCACTTTTTTTAAAAAGTGCTTCGCTCTTCAAATCTCTGCCTGCGGACTCGTACTGAAACACGGTCTGTGTTTGCGCTTGCACATTGCACAACTGTGCACTCACTATGCTTCATGTCCCAACACATTGTTTAATAAGTTTCAATGAATCCTGTCCTGGGTGCTTTGATATCTGTACTAGTAACTGAGTCTGTAGTGCTTTTTGCCCTCTTGTGTACTTACTGTTGTGTGCAGGATTATTGTGATTTAGCTGGGTCATTATATCTAGCTGATTGTTGGTTTACGAGCAGTTTAATTAATATGCTGTGCTGAATTATAGCCTTTGTTGGACTAGGTCAAGAGTAGTCATGTGTTGTTAATGGATTAACTGTACCATTTGTTCAATGGTGAAGTAATTCCTTGATCAGAATTGAGGAACAAGACTGAACACGAATTATGAAACTTAGTGTACATTGCATAACACTTGTTGTAGTTAGACGAGGTCTAAGGGGGAGGCTTCACCAGGGGCCTGTACTACGAAGGGAGCTTAACCTACCCAGATGTAACCCAGGGTTACTTTGTTAAACCGGGGTTGAAAAAACCTGGTTATCTTAAGTGGTGTTATTATGAAGTTGATTTGTTGAGCCGGGGTTAACCTAATTGGAGTTTGTGCGCGTTCACATAAAAGGGGCGGGTTGCAGCGAAAGTAACCACTTTCAATGATGACGCGATCACCTTATTTTACGGATGAGGAATGCACAATTATTATGCCAAGTTATGAGGAATTAAAACCCACTCTACGACAAAAATCAAATACGTCGGCAGTGAACAAAGCAAGGCAAGGCTGTTGGCAACGTATTGCAGATCGGGTAGCCTAAATGCCTAAAAGTAAAGTTTTATTTCCACATGTTCTTCAAATATGTGTTACGGAGGATTAATAGCTTGCGGAATGTCTGAAATGAGTTGAAATAATTAAATTGCCTATTTTGAGTTCATAGAAATGCCTACAGATGCAACACAATTTAGAAGTGGGCATATAGATTACAGTAATAGGATAATTGAATGTTTAAGTAGCCCCCATTGACTGATTTAGTGTAATCCTGTGAACATTTCAGATGCAGCACCATTGCCAAACGCACATGGCAGCAGGTGAAAATGAAACACAAACACATTATTCAGAATAGTAGGTTTATATAGTTATAGCTTGCATTAATATTTCTTAATTATGAAAACATGTAGGCCTAGTATGCTTATAGCCTTCACTTGGCCTCTGTTTTACAGCTAACAAGAAAAAGGTGTCTTTGAACACTACTGTAATAAGGAGTGTTTTACAGCAGCAGAGGAGTTGGCCATCGCAAATAATAGTGGAAGGCCGATTGTGGAAGGGGTTGAGGGAGGCATTCGGTCGGATTCTGGTGCTGTGGAAATGAGCCTTTATGTGCAGGGTACAGTAATATGACATTCAATTCAACAAGTTTGTTAAAATGGTGATTTTAATTTATTAGGCCTAGGCTATGTCCGATTTATTTTAGGCTATTCTTGCTCAGATGTTCAGCATACTGTAGGCTAGGCTAGGCCTATGTGCGATTTATTTTCGGACATACAGTATTCTTGCTCAGATGTTCAGCATCACCGATTAGATGGAAAACAGGAATGTCCACGTAAGGGCATTGCGATGACGGGTGACATTAGAGACTTCTGCCTAGATCATCTGACAAAGATAACGAATTCCCTCGACTGACAATCTATATCTTCATAGAGAATATATATATATATATATATATATATATATAGGCGGTCTCTAAAACCCCTCGAAGAGATGTCGTATGGATCATCCAGGTACGCCGACATATCTCGAATTGTTAGTGGAGGGGTGGTACTTATAAAGGGTGTGGTTAACGGAAACCTCGGGTTAACCAAGAACATAACCTGCTCGGAGCAGGTTTGAGATGCAGCGTAAATTGCCATGGCAGCATACCTCGGTTAAAACCTATCCACCTTTCGTAGTACGGGTTAATCGGGAACTTACGCCACACGTGATCAAGTTACTCTCGAAGTTACCCAGATAAGCCAGTAACCCCGCTTCGTAGTACAGGCCCCAGGCCATTTCCATTTTAGAAGACTGGTCTAAGCATATTTTTTTCGAATGATGATTTTGACCATTGATGATAGTGGAAGCTAATTGTTGCAGCAGACGCAATGCGAACTTCAGTTACGTCCCTGGTGAGTTACGTGCCTGAAGAGCGCTCCAGTTACGTGCCTGGTGTAGCTTTCCTGTAAGACTCCATTGTTTCATTAAAATAGGGGTCACACACTTCACACACAGTAGTCTCACAGAATTCTGCCAAGATTTTTTTGGGTTCACCTGATGCATTATTTAGATGATGTTCCCCCCCAGTGAGCTGGTGTCACTCTGCCCTCTCCGTCCTCCACAGGTTCCGCTGGCCTTGCCCACCCGTCGCGCTGGCAACCCTGGCAACCCATTGCGTGGAGGAGCTCAGCCCGGGCAGCATGGTGGCTGCCACGGCGACTGGCTCCGCTCCCAGCCCGCAGAGCGAGGCGGTGACCAATGAGCTGCAGGAGCTGTCGCTGCAGGCCGTCCCCACCCTGTTGCCCCTCAAGGAGAGGAAGAATGGTGAGTCTGGGGGCGTCGCACCCTGAAGTGCTCCCCTTTGTCAATTCTGTCTTTTGGAATCAAGTCAAGTTTGCCATTGTGGCCCAAGCTTAGTGCACTTGAAAATGCCCCCTCTCTCTTCCCATCCCTTTTCCCTGAATTGCTTATGTAAGAATGGTCAGTGAATTTAGTATGGGAGCTTTCACATACTCTTATCATGCGTAGGAGTCAGGGGAGAGGGCTTCACTCTAAAGACTGGATGTGGGTTGCTTTGATGTGGCTTAGATGGGTCTTCAAGTGAATCTCTTATCAGAGGGAGCATTCAGAGACTGTTGAAGATGATTTGTTATGGTGGCACATACATAGACATTTTATGCAATGCTCTCCAAAAAATGTAAAAAGATAAGTTCAAGAAAGTTTAGATCGTATATCAGATTAATTAAAATACAAGTATTGTTGATGGTTGCGGTTAGTATACAAGAATAAAGTAAAAGTAAAGGATTATTTAATCATTCATGAGGAATCAGTGTTTGTGTAAATGTTGTATTACTTACCATGCATGTCTCCATGTTCTACCACATCTATAGTTCTCTAAAACCATTGGTGTAGGGCGCACAACTTCAGATAATATGGCAAGAAGAATGAAAGCATGGCATGGCTTGTTGGAAATATGGTGTCAGGCAGAGAGGATATGAAGCAATGGCTGTAAATTTAAGGGGGGGGAAAGATCTATAAAAATCAACTGTGCATTTCACTGACCTGTCGCTGCAGTTTTTCTTGTGTAACCTGGCACTCAGTTTCACTCTCTTTTTGAAAGAGCCCATTAGATACAACAGGGGGCTGGTCTATGTGTGCTGTAATTGTTTGAGAGTGAAAAGAGTGAGAGGAAAGGGAGGATTTTTTGAGAGCAGTGCATTGAAGGTGTGCCCTCCCAAAGATAGAAGTAGTATCATGGCGACCTCACAAGAATGTGGGAGTGAAAGTGCTGGCTTTTCCAAAGTTATGTTTGTGATGGGAAGACCGGTCACTAATTTATAGCTCGTCATGTTTGAAGCCTTAGAATCTGACGGCACCTTTTGACCTGACTTAGGTGTAGACCTACAAATTTTCACACCCACAGTTTTAACTATGACAGAAGATCAGCCTTCTGATACCTTTTGAATTTATGTTATGTTATGGCTTTAGTAAATGCTGTATCACAGCCCTCAGGTCATCTAATATGCGGTTGGCAACACTTACCAGTAACAATGAATTACCGTTAGTGAGTTTCAGGAGTTCTCCACACAACAGGCCATTTGTCTGGAATTGTTTACTAGTTTGCCCCAGAGAAATGCACAGCTGAGAAGTATCCCCCACCCCAGAGCCGGCTCTGCCCCACCCCGTCACAAGAAAATACACCCCGCCCCCCCCCCCCCCACACACACACACACACACACACACACACACACACATACACATTGAGGGCAGCCGTGGTCTACTGGTTAGCACTTCGGACCTGTAACCGGAGGGTTGCCGGAACCCCGACCAGTAGGCACGGCTGAAGTGCCCTTGAGCAAGGCACCTTACCCCTCACTGCTCCCGAGCGCCGCTGTTGATGCAGGCAGCTCACTGCGGCGGGATTACTGTGTGCTTCACCTCACTGTGTGTACACTGTGTGCTGTGTGTGTTTCACTAATTCACGGATAAATGCAGACACCAAATTTCCCTCAAGGGGATATATAAGTATACTTATACTTACTTACACACACACACACACACATACACACATAGACCAGCCCCCTGTTGTATCTAATGGGCTCTTTCGTCTCACTCACACACACACACACACACACACACACACACACACACTCTCACACACACACACACACACACACACACACACACACACACACACACACACACACCAGTCCACTCTTGTTTCTTCAGGGCTATGTTGCCCCAGCAGCACATGGCCTTAGGACACCACTCCCTGTTTTTCAAGCCCCTGCTAAACTGCCCCCCCCCCCCCCCCTCTCTCTGTTTGAACTTCATTGAGCCATGGCTCGTAGTAGCAGCAGACATGTTGGAGCAGGAGGAGCACGCTCTCTTCTGTTATCTCCCTGGCCCTGGGCCCTTTGATGGTAGCTTCCTGAACCCTGCTCTGAAAAATGTAAGAGCGGATTATGGCCAGAGCCATCTTCCCTTTAGGTTCACGATGGTGTCCGTTCTCACTCTCCCAAGTTAAGCATCCCCTCTGTGATGATGGATAAGTGTTTTGATGAGGGGTGCGTTGAAGACTTTTTGCAGTGCTGTAATTGTTTCATGTTTTAAGCATGAGAGGAATAGCAAGACTGTTTAAAAAACACAGACAAAGCCTGATAAAGATGGACACAGGTTAAGTGGTTAGCTTGACCCTGCCTTCTTGATGCTTCAGCCTTGATTAAAAACAAGAGTGGTTGCTTTGGAATGTTTTAGAGAAAAGGTCATTGAATTGTGTGTTTATAGTGTGTTGTGGCGAGAGGAAAAGGGGGGACGCTTTCGGGTGCTCTCAGAAGAAGAAAAAGTGTAGAGTGAAGTGGGGGGAGAGGTGGTGGCATGGGGGAGGTTTTCCTGAAGAAACAGATTGCATAACTGTGTAGTAAAGCTAGAAGAGGAGCTCTTGTAGCAGGGAGCAGAACTGGAAGAGAGAGTGAGAGAGAGAGAGAGAAAGAATCAGAGAGAGTGAGAGAAAGTAAGAATCAGAGAGAGCAAGAGAGAGTAAGAATCAATCAGAGAGAGAAATAGAGAGAATCGGAGAGAGAGAGTCAGAGAGAAAGAAAGAATCAGAAAGAGTGAGAGAGAAAGAATCAGAGAGAGAGAGAGAGAGAGAGAGAGAGCGAGCCAGGGTGTGTTTGTAGTTGAGGGGCCAAAGGTGACCAGGAATGTGGTTTGGCATCAGTTTTCTCTGTCTGTCTCTCCCTGACCACTTTTACTTCTGTGTGGAGTTGGGGCTGAAGTAAAGATAGGCAGCTGACCCTCTCCCTCCCTTAGTATTTTCTCTCCTCTGAGGAGGGAGGGAGGGAGGGAGAGAGAGAGAGAGAGAGAGAAGGAATAGGAAAAAATCCAATGTTTTCCAGGGAGCTGGAAAGTAGTGGGAGTTTCCTAAGAGGGCTGGACGCTTTTGGGCTGGACAAGGGCTGTTAACCAGAGGGCGATAAGGAAGAGAACACCTCCGTCTTTACACACTCATCCACCCCACACACACACACACACACACACACACACGGCACCTCTACGGATAGGCGTGCACACACACGCAGACCCAGGAGCCAGAGCTGTCTATTCTCCAAAGGACCAAGAGGAAGGATCCAGACATTAGAACTGCATTGGAACCATTCAAGAAGATTCCAATACAAAAGTCCACCTCAGCGTATAGACAGCAGGAAAGATTTTTTTTCTCTCGAAACTTAAGTCCGACATCATAGGAATATCCATTAGTACAGACGACTTTTTATATACATGTGTGGATGGATTGATGGCTTAACAGGCAGGGCGCATTGACACTTTTTTCCTTCTGGACTAGAAGGATATGGCCATACACTCAGGTAAAAAGCTATTCATTCATTCATTCATTCATTCATTCATTCATTCATTCGTTCGTTCTTACGAAGATTAATGACATGCACGGTTTTTGCAGGTATGTGTAGTTACAGGTACAATTGCTCCACAGGTGTGCCTTAGGGTGTGTTAACAGCGGCTGAGGTTTCAGTATGTTGTTCTTTAATGGTTAAGCTCTCCGTGCAGATATATGCCTCGTACCATATTGTATTACATTGAAGTGTTTGCAGGCTATCGCAACAGCGCAAGGCAGAAACGAAAGACTTATGGGAAAGCACAACATATAAAACAGAGAAAAGTGAAGATGTTTTTACATGAAGTGCATTAACTCTGCAACAATAACAGCTCAACTTCAAACTTTTTTTTAAAACCAATCTAACCTGTTTACAAGGAGGTTGTAACATGTAGTAGTACACTAGATTTGGCAACGTAGGGAAATTTCTAAGAAAAGTGGGATGGGGAGGACGTGACTGAGTCGGGCATAATCTCTAGTCCTCGCGACATCTGCTGAGTCTATCCAGCTGTGAACTCTCTCTAGGCTACGAGTTAGCATGTCAAGATGACACAACTCAGTCAGTAGACCTGACTTGGTGCTTACTGCTTACTACACCCCACGCGGCTCCAGGGGCTATGGGATTGAAATGCCTGGTGTGTTGATGAGTTGGGGCGGGAGGATTGTGGCAATTGTTATGTGGTGCTATAGGGAAAGGGGGAGTGGAGAGTCTGGGATAGGTGACCCTATGGTTAGGCAGGCAGAGCAGGTCAGACCATGATGGATCACTCAGCCATAGAGGAGCCTCTCCCAGGAGCCAGGTGTGCTTAGAGCTCCACAAGACGTACCATCATGGGAGGGGTGGGGTGATGGGATGATACAGCTGATTGGATAGGTGCTGGTTGTTAAATGTTGGTCTTGTAGCAAGCAATGACTTAAGTTTTTTATTTTTTTTTTGGTAACAGTACTGTGGCAGATGTTTTAGTGGAGTAATTCAGCTAATTATCAGTTGTTATTGTAGCATGACTTGACATGATATGACTTTTGGTCTGAAGTGATGTGATGGTGAAGACTTCTAAAGCTTCAGTCTTGACGTCAGTCTTGGTTGGATAGTGAAGTGTGTTTATTCTGCAAATTTTTAGCTTGAAAAATCAGTCTTCCATCAGTCTTCCTGTTGAGAACATGTTGTTTTCTCTGAAATACATAGTGTACGTAGGTGACTGTGTAGCCCATCAATCATATTCCATCCATCCAAACACATCTGTTGTTCATGGTTGTTTTAAACAGGGTTTCAACGCAAGTAGAAAGCAGATGGGCCAATGCTTCACTCCCGGGAGACGGGAGGGTCCCGAGTCATTATGCGCTGGTGCTGTCATTGCTCTTCATTACAGGACCTCTGTAGGGCAGGCCTACTAATATATGCAGACAACACCGCTATATATACTTGGTTTCAAACAGACACTCACACACTATTTCTCTCTCTCTCTCTCTCTCTCTCTCTCTCTCTCTCTCTCTCTCTCTCTCTTTCTCTCTCCCTCCCTCTCTCTCTCTCTCTCTTTCTCTCTCTCTCCCTCCTCCCTCTCCCGACATTCACATGTATACACACACACACACACAAACACACATAGGCTGGTGCAGTGTAGATTGAGGAAGCTGGTCTGCAGCTCTCATTCTGTGGTTTTTGTGTGTTATGTAACAGTGAGGGATGTTTGCCAACTCGGGCCTCAACATGCTTCCACAGGCACTGGGGAGAGAATAAGGGGAGGGAAGAGGGAGGAAGAGAAAAACAGGAGGATGGGGAGAGAGAGGGAGAGAAAGACAGGAGGATGGAGAGAGAGGATGGGGGAGAACGAGAGGGAGAGAGAAAGAAAGACAGGAGGATGGGGAGAGAGAGAGATGGAGAACTAATGGAGTACAAAGCTTCACTATTCCAAACAGTCTGGACAAGATGCACATCTCCAGAGCAACTTAACTGGCTCTTAAGCCCCCATTCTCCTCTAAGCAAACACTCTGGACGCAGACAAACACACTCAGGCACATGCATGCTCGGTCACTGTCAAACCCCAATGTAAATATATGGTTGTGCTTGCGCACATGCAGAGAGGACAGCCGATATACACACAAGATCTTTCATGCACCCAGTACATTTATGAAGAAACGCCCTTGTCAAGAAACAATCTTGAAAAGTAGACAAGCTTGGGCACACCACTCCAAACAAGAGTGGCCTTTTCCAAGGTTGCATCACACATACTTTGATTAGATGGGTTGATGTTGCTGCTACGCATTGGAGCAACCTATGAGGATCTTACAGCCTGGGGCTACACTAAGTGCCTTATCAGCCAGACTTCTCCGAATGTATATCATGCCATGTGTGGAATGGCACCTTCTCCCTGCCTTGTCCTGTGAGCTGTCTGCAGCCTGACTGTGTTGGTTCGTTGGGAAGGATTAAGCCTTCTCCAGGATTAGTTTTGTGTGTGTGTGTGTGGAACATAGATTCATCGCCCGCCATTCGCTCTGTGTTCCACACCAAAGCAAGTTGTAGTCACAAGCAGACAGACATGCACGTTCCAAGGGCGTTGCAGAGATGAAAACCAGGCATCTTTTTTCGTGTCAGGAACAATGAGGGACTGATCTTGTTTCTTGTCAGGAACAATGAGGACCAGTCAGGGATTGATCTTGTTTTGGACCTATTTTTGTAAAAAAGACAAAGTGTGTATTGTGTCTAGAAACCTGTAGCCCAGTGCAATGATCCTCATGTAAGTAAGCAACATCATGAAGATTATAAACATTTGTCAGATCTATGGGTTGCATGTATCAGAACTGATGAATCTGACTTGGCAAACAGAAAGACAAGTGAAGTGGAGAAGGACAGTGTCCAGTTTGGGTGTTTAAGCTGAGGGCTCTTGCCTTGTGCTGCTGCTGCTGCACACGAGCCAGTGAACAGGCACAGACTTGGTGACTCATCGGAGCACTCGAAGTGCAGCACTAAACGTGGACTCTCTGAGCGAGGTTTGTCGGGCACTTTGTCTAGCTCTGAGTAATGCCGAAAGCAAACTGCGTCTATAATTGTTGAGAACCGCCTTCTCCGAGGTGCAAGCTCAATACTGATCTTATCAGTACTTGGAACATGTCATGTTCTTTTCTCTTTTTTTTTTTCGTCGGGGAATTCTGGTGCATATGCTTATTCTCTACCAAGGGAAGTATGAGGTTTCCAACGAGTGTGTTGGATTTATTGACTTTTTCCACGGGTTTGTTTGAAAATGTAGGCGCTTGTTTTTCTCGTGTGAAATTACAGAGCACAAATGTCACAAGGGATGTCCTAACAAAACCCTGGCCTGGCATCTGTATCAGGATTTGTCATCCATGAAGGGGGAGCAGAAAACATAAACAAAGTGACCGTAAGAGATGATAAGGATTGTTTTCCTCTCTCGCCTCAAGGGCACAACGACCCAGGCATGTGAGGCCCGGTGCAGTGCATTGGTAGGACCACTGAGCAACGTTTCCCCTATCCCTCGAAAGTCAAATGATGCTTTACAAAATGTTCTGTAAGAGAGGGAAGGGAGGTGTTTGACCTTGAAATGGGGACGCTATGGTGAGGAACAGCATTTCCAAGCTCCCCCCCCCCCCCTTTCTTTTTGTCTGTGTGGAATCTTTATGTGCATGGATCTGGAGCATAGAATGTTGAGGACATAAAAATGTACAGACAGACTCTTGGGGGGGTTCTGCTGGGGGAAAAAAAAGTAGGGCAGCAGGCTACGAGGTTCAGAGAGGAAAACGATTTCAGATGGTCGTTACATAACGGACTATGACAAAAAAGAGCGACTGGACCAGAGAACCCCCTTTTTTCCCTCCATTTTTTTTGCCTCCCCCTTTCTGCACTGAACTTGGCCTAACCTTCCCCCACACCACAACGCCCTACTGCCTCATATTACCAGATGCAGACAGCTGGCCTCCATTTAAGCCTTTCTTTCATTCTTCCTCTTTTCT